>NC_049170.1:148018261-148303261 GCF_009769625.2 Cygnus olor | reverse complement strand
CTTACAGCCATATCTCTTTCACTTGATAATGTGTGGAAAAGATAGAGCGAGACTGTGTATATAAGACCCTATGATGGTGCCATCATCAATCATTTTTGACTCTGCAACTCATGAGTACGATGAATAATGTCTAGAATTAGGTCTACGTGTTTATGGATGCCTAAGGTGAAGGACAGAACACCCTGCTTTATCTGTCTGCATATATGAATAAAAAAAAAAAAAAAAACTGTATCATGGAATGTAAAGTAATTATTTCTGGATGAAGCATTAATTGAAAACAGAATCATGAACTATATGTGTGTATAATATAATACATACACACATAGTATATGTGTATATATTACCCATGTATAAAATATGTGTAAAATGCATGTATGCATAGGTAGATGTATATATTGTATGATATTTGTATAAATGGTTGCATGTACATGTATATATGCCCAAATACATTTATATATTATGATATATATGTGTACGTGTGTGTGTGTGCATGTACACATTTACCATGTGCCAGGGAAACTGCTGCAGACTGTCTCTTGGTTACTACATCTGTTTCCCTTCAGTCCTCTCTGCTGGTGTGTTTATCTTGGTGTTCCAATTTTGTGGACCATCAAAAATCTTCTCTATATTTACTCAGTCAAAATTCATACTGTAATTGCTGTCAGAGCCTGGCTGCTTGTAAGGAGTCACTTGGAAACGTTCTCCTCACGAATGTGAGTTCAGAAAGTGAACTCTAATGAGCCTTTTCCTCCTCAATTAACTCACCATGGAAAGAAGTCTGGTGCTGGCTGCTTTGCCTTCAGTTCTGCAGTCTAAGATGGGGGTGAATGCTGGAAGATTTGCGTGGCGTTAGCACAAATGCAAAGCTTGGGAAAGCTCTCCTGGGGTAGGCAACTGCTCAGGATATCCGTCAAAGATTATCTTCCCTCTGCAGATAGGCATATTCCTTCTTTCAAATAATCTCTCTCCCTCTGATAGGGGTAGCAAGAGCCTCTAATTCATTTTGCTTTTTGGGTGCCCTGCTTCCAACAGAAGGAAAAAAAAAGAGACTTAGAGAACATTATTTGGCAGGATGTACTGCTGTTAGTTATTAAATGAGTGGTTTGATTTAGCACTAATGGGCCTTTGGACTCTAGACAAATGTCAGAACCAAATAAATACTGGATCCTTGTGAAATGCAACAAATTTCTTATTTCACTGAATTCTATCTGTTCTCAGAACCACAGAAATTGCAAAAAACAGACAAGATCCTCATCCATAGAAATGGGAAGGAGACTATTTGAAAGAAAGACTCAGCAGTGGGTGGGTAGTCGATTTTGTTGTTGCTGTTGTTGTTAGAAACTGTCTAACGAAATGGACAGAGCTGTAAGGTATCGCGAGAGCTTGCCTAGTCTCCTCTTCCCTAATGGCAGGATCAGCTCAATCTGCAAAATTTCTGGCTAGTGTTGGGCAGTCCTGTGATGAAAGACTTCAGTTGTGGAGAGTCTAGAGTCTCCTGGGCAGTTTATCCCAGTGTATTCAACTATTAATATATCAGCCATTTATCAACTAATTAATCTTTAGCCTTAATTTTCCACATTTTTTTTCCCCACTGGCCATACCAGATATAGAGCACAGTTGATTTCCCGCTCCTTTGCAATAACTTATGTATTCAACGGCTTTCAGCAAGCCTTTTGTGTCTTGACAGAACATAATTATTTTTAAAACATGGAGAAATAATGTCACAGAACAGCAGTTCTACCCCTCTGGGGATCTGTGAGAAGCTGTGCTATCATGAACTGGTCTGCTGCTCAGCATGGTTTCACGAGCCTGGTGTGGGCCACTTACTACTCATGCTCCACCCATTGTCCATAGAGCACAGTTTAGAAACCATTGATAATTTTTATATTATTATATATTATATATATATTTTTTTTTTTCTGTGAGAACTCCTATATGGGGCAGTTTTTCTTGGTGTGGTAACATTGATATGGTACTTCCTACCCTGTACTATGTAGTGGAGCCAGATACTTTTGTTTAGTTTGCAATGATTTTTGCTTGTCTTCACTGCAGTGACACAGGAAACTGACCACTGCAGGAAGGGTAGAATGCTCAAACATTTTGAGATCTGTATGAATGGCTAATCTTCAGAATCAGATCTTGCAGTTAGAATGATGTCTATGGAATTAATTTGGATTAAGACCTACAGTAGAGAGCAATTTAATCTTGCATTCAAATTGGTAGCAAAGGTTAAACACTTGAAAACATTGCCTGTGTCATGAAATTAACCTGATGACATACATTTGGTGAATGATATATCACAGATCAGAAAATCAAAGATTTACAGATAGTATAATTGAGAAGGTATTTGAACGAGTTTGAGTGTACAGTTCTTCCTTGCTCTAAATATAAACGTTTTGCTTGAATGGGTCAATCAGGCCCTGAAGAGCTTTCTGTTATAATCATAGTATCCTTACAGCTTCATTTTTTATTTTTTTTATTTATTTTTCAGTCAGAGAGTTGTTTGGTTATTATGCTGTGTCCTTTCTTTGTGTGCTCCAAGTGCCAATATCTTAGATTAAAAAAAAAAAAAAAAAAAAAAAAAAAGGTGACTACACTGAACCATTTGCCTCTCTGTCTTCTTGGTAATATCTGGTGGCAGGACAGACATGGAGCCCCCTTTGCTTGGGTTCTGACACTGATGCTTGTTCAGCCATGATATCTACAGTGGACCTTGCATGCCTCACTCGTTCATTCATTTATTTATCCATCAACTTTCTCTGTGAAAATTATTTCTGGACTAGGACTGTCTGAAATATTGAAAATTCTTCAGAAATGGACAGGTATCTGAAGACTGTAATATTTTGTGGCTTCTGCATTTTAATAACGTCCAGCATGTTTCATGCTTAATGTGTAGTCAACCTATAAGAGAAATGTGAGCCAAATATGTTCTAAATGAAGTTAGAAGAATACTGGCTGAGCTGCAGTGAAAAACAACATCATATAACATCAAATGAAGCAGCAATTTAAATTCATCTGCTTTGCATGCTTGAACAATTCTGAAATCATTGAAAACTGTGACTGATTAAAAAGAAATGGCTATATGCTGTTGCAATGCTTGCTTATTTGAATTTAACAGTCTGATTGGAAATCTTTCCTCTATCCATATTAAATTTTATTAGGAGTATTAGAGCTAAGAATGGTTAATGCAGGCTTTGCCTCTCATAGCAAGGATCATTTACAAAATCCCCTTTGACTGTAAAGGAGGCAGTATCGTAAAACTGGATGAGGATATATGTAAAGCTGACTAAACATTGTTAAATCATAAATGTTGAAACAGGAAAATGCCTAATGACTCTAAACGGGGTATCACGTTTATCATTCTATTACCATAGAATCAACTACAAAGAATCTATGATAGATTAGACAGAGTACCAGAAACAGGGAGTTTGAATCTATTCAGAACATACCCATACAGCATTGTAACTACAGCAACTGAAGATATTTCCATCTTGGGTGAATATAAAAATTTTTTTACCTATTTGATAGTGATGTTTTTGTGTCTAGAATTAAATCTGTCATGTTATGGGTTGTCCAGGGGATCTGCAGGGCAGTTCTAACACTGTAAGAATGGAAAAGTGTTTGTATTATGGCCTTTCAGAGGTGTGGAAACTTGATGATATATTTCTGCATACAAATATAAGTCTACATTTATGTCCATCACTTACAGTTAATCAAAAGGTGTGTGCTATGTGTTTTGGGTAGGGCTTATGTTAGGAAGAGTCCTGTACAGTATGCTCAGAAAATATCTGGAAAGGGGATGATGTGACAATTTGCTGACAAGAACAGATACAAAGAGTTTCGGAAGGATCTCATACTACTAAATTTCTGGATGATGAAATGACAGATGAAACTCCATGTAAATATAAAGTGATGCACAAATGAAAAACAGTACTGTATTTACATATTCAGTAATGAACTCTGAACTGCTATTACCATGGAAAAATGAGAATCTGGAGTTATCACAGTCAGTTTTATGTGCTCGTAACAGTAGTCAAATCCAAAAATTTGGCTTTTAGTATGAATTAAGGATCAAAAAAATATCATTATGTCTGTACAATTCCATTCTGTGACCTCATCTTGAATATGCTGTATAGTTCCTCATTTCTTCACTCTTTTCTTTCACCATATAAAGAGGTATTAAAACACAACTGGAAGAGGTACAAAAAAGGCATAAGAAATGATCAAAGATAAGGATACACTGCTGTAGAAGAAGCAAATAAAGAGACTGAGATTCATCAGCCTGGAAACTTCTCTGAGGAGTATATAAAATCATAAGATGTATGAAGAATAGCAATATGAAATGATCTCTCACAAAGAGTAGAAGGTATGAAACCTCTAAAAGTCTAGTTCAAAATAAGAAGAATAAAGGAAATATTTCTCCAAACACTGTGATGCAAAGGATGTATTGCAGTACAGTAATTTAAAACAAAACAAACAAACAAAAAAAGCAACAAAACCAACCAACCAACCAAAAAAAAAAACCACCAATGTGGATTTAAAAGGTGACTGAGCAAACTTTTGGCAGAAAAATCTATGGCAATCTGTTAAGTACAGAGATCATAGATGCCATCTTTAGCTCAGAAAGTTTATGAGCCAAATCATTGAAGTCTGGTGAATGCGCTGGGGAAATATCATTATATCCTTCTGCTGTCCTTATGCTCTGTGTTAGGCATCCACAACTAGTAGCTGATGGAGACAAATGCTGGGTCTTTATGTCTTAACTCAAATCGGCTGCTCAAATGTCTTTATGGTTTATCAAGACCAGTAAGGTGACAGTAAGGATGAGAAGAAGCCAGGAATATCTGTTAACAGCTATGCTAGCAGCTGGCCTTCCTCCAAATGCTGTTAAGTACCTGTCTCAGCAGGATAAGTCACCTCCTGGAAGTCCATATCTAAATAATTTTGAAGCAACCTGGGTAATTACCTTAGATGGGTTGCTTGCAGCTAATCCCTGGTCCTGTGAGATGGGGGGACGGTCTTCAGGATCCAAGAGCTCTGCATTAAGCAGTGTAAGACTGCAACTTTGTGCAGTTGCTTCCGAGGTTATAGAAATTTATTTTTTTAACAGCAGTACTGCTATAAAGACGTGCAAATAGACCTATGAGTCAGGTAAAGAGAATCAGCACCAAGCATCTAGCATTGCTCCTTTCCAATTTGTGTAAACACATTAGTTAAAATCTCCCTTGACAACAGTCTGTTCACAGCATACTCCTTCATTCCCATGTTATTTTCTTGTAGTTATCTTGTTTTGGCCTACCATAGCACAGTGCCCATCTGTTTATTCAGTTTTGTATCTTTTGTCACCTCCTGTTCTTTTGCAGTGCTAAGAATGATAGCCCAAGACCTGCCCAGTCCCATTGGAGAAACATTTTCCCTGTCCTGAAAACTTCCTTGGGAATTCCTATTCCCTTTAAGAAAGATCCCTCAGGCCCTTCATGGCCAACCGACCACCATATCACCTAGCTTGTGACACTAAACTGGACCCAGGCCAAGATTTGAAACTGAGTCTTCCACATCTCAGACAAATTTAGGAAACTAAGCTAAAACCTTCCTTCTGTTCTGAGCAGCTCGCTTCCTAACCATATGGCTACTGATCACCCTACTGAGGTAAATGGAGTTTTCTGTCTTGGTCTGACATGTCTTTAAAACTGGCACATTCTCATGAAAAATTACCTGACACACTGTAATCTCTTTGTTTAATCCCCATTTACAATATTTCGTTCAGCTTGATCTTTTAGGCCTAAGTTTTACCATCAGGTCTTCAAGAAGTGATTTTTAACAGAGTTTTATTGTAGGATGCTTATTTTAGTTCCAAGGTTTTATCACCTGTGATGAGCCAAACAACTTGGTTGAGTCATGCTGTGAAGACATTTCTCCTAAAGTACATGTGACTTTATTTTTTCTTTTTCCATTCCTACCTCATTGATATATGTGATCTTTTGTTACATTACATATGAGCTTGAATTTTAAATTCTTTGAAGTAGGTGTTGCTTTCATATTTCCCTTGTTTAAGACACAAAGGAACAGTCACGGGAACCAATAAATAAGACTTCAAAAATGTAAGTGGTGGTAGGGTACCTTCTTGAAAGTGTAAGACAGCAGTGTTTCTCCACCCTTCATTGGACACACTTTTACAGATCACAATCAATAAATGAGTGAAAATAAGTCTGTAATATTAAAGTAGTCTTTTTAGCTGCTTGAGAAAAGGCTACCATCATTACCCATGTCTGCTCAACAGAAGCAATTCACTTAACATGTAAATGTATTTTTCAAACCAGGAATTCCCTGTTTCTGTGCAGCTGCCTTTTTTTTTTTTTTTTTTTTCCCCAGCATGCCTGCTTTTTCTGCCATCTAATAACACTTAATGGAGCTGCAAATTGTTATCAGCTTGGTATTGCTGTAGAGCCAGCTTACACAAATACCTGATAAGCACTGTAACACATTTCAGTGGATGAAAATTCATTGTACAACGTTGCTTCCTTTTAACTTAATGTATTCCAGACCACTTGGACAGCTCACTTAATGAATCCCATTTTGTGCGGACAGCTGTGTTTGAGAGTCTGCCAGCCTCTCAAATGCTGGGGCCCATGTATGATGACCAGGTGAGATCCTATAACAACCAAGAGGGTCATGATGACTGTCTTGTAACAAAGTGAAAACGGACCCTGGAGGGTCTATGGTTATAGCTATGGTTATAACAGGGATGAAGTGCTTAAGAGTTCTCTTTTTTGTCAGGCACCATGCACAATGTGTTGAGCAGCAGCATAGCAGAAAGTGTTTCTGTGGCAGCTGCACTGGCTGCTGATCTGTTATTTGGAAAGTTATCTGTATGTCTCTTACCCTCTGCAGGCATAGTCACATAACAGCAGTTATTTTTTATGTGTTAAAGTATCTCAGTATATGTAGGGAGTTTTCTTCACACTGTTCAGGTCAGATAGCAAAAGGTTATCATTGTTTTTATAGTGGGGAATTGAAATAATGGAGGCACCTCTGCTATGTCTAGCCACCTGAAAATCAGGCTTCAAGGCTTATCTGGTTTTCCAGCCTCTCTACAAAGTCACAGTTTTTTTTCTCAGGACTGTTCACCCATGAGAATGTAGACATCAACCCTGGGTGATATTTATTGCCTTCCAGCTGTGCATCTCTCCTGGTTGATTACAGCTGAAGTCAGCTGGGATGAACATAAGGATACTAAGACTGGTATTTGCACTTTCTGAAGGCATTTAGCCATCCAAAGATGCCGACCAGGTACTTAGGAAATCTTTAAAAGTGTTTTGCACAGGCCCAAATCTCAGTGAGTGCTCCAGCTAGGCCCGGATGGGCTGTAGTGCTGTCCTCCTCTGGAATGAGTCCAGGAGACCTGTTCTCCCCTAGCATGCAGAAATGACCAGAGTGATTATGGGTGGCAGCAATCACTCTGCTTAATCTTGTGCCAGAAGCTCCTAAATTCTTCAAGTGGTCTCTGAGATCAAGGGATGAAGGATCTCTCTCTGACAGGAGGAAATAGGTCCGGAAGGATTTTCTCCAATGGCAGAAAGAAATTCTTGGGTTTTAAGTGGACGCTACTGAGCCAGGTGAAATGTAAGTCTGAAATTTGTGCAGCTTTTGAGATGATATGAGAGTTTCTGGAGAAAGTCAAAAGTTCTGAAAACTTGGGGCTTTTATAAGTAGCCTAGACAAATTGCTGCAGAAATGTAGTTTGGGAAACCAGCCAGCATTGGCAGAGAAAAGAAATCCTGCTTCCAATACATGTGACTCTAGAATTAATTCTTCTCTGACAGTTTTTTTGTTTTGTTTTGTTTGTTTTGTTTTTTAGTTTTAATTGACTTCTGTTAATAACTTTTTGATCATGCATAACATGTATGATGGCTCAAGTGTTAAACAGTATCAGCATTGTACCTCAGGTGTGGGCATTCTCCTGTGGAAGAAGTGTGACTCCTGTAGAGATGTGGGGAAAAAACTCGGAAAAAAGAAAGAAAGAAAGAAATTTGGCACATAACTTACATGTGCTTTCCTTCATGGCAGGGTGTCTACCTGAACTTTTTGCCTTTGAAACTTTCCTTCACAGTTGCTAAAGTTAGTCTGTAAATAACTGAAATAAATATGCATGAACGTACTGTTAGAATAATATTATTAGTTTGTTTTCTCTTTTTAGGAACCTTGCAGAGTGTCAGACTCTGACGTCATTCCTGAACTACAGACTCATCCTCTGGACCACCCTTCATTTTGTTTGTACAGAACCTAGCACTAAAAGGACTTACTTTTCCTGTAGCCCTCAAGCCATATAAATACATGTAAACAGTAATAACTGTCCACCAATGCACTTCAAAGAGGACCGCAGAGATCAGCAGAGGTCAGGTCCTCTTTAATTCCATGAAAACACTGGTAATGACCTTGAAAATTAGTAATGGTGGAAAATGATAGATATTTATTCCTGAGAACAAGCTTGCTGTTTCCAAAGAAGAAATCAACCCATACTTTGTGAGAGAAATGCACCACCTCTCTAAATTTAGATTTGAAAGTGGCAGCCTCTCTGCTCATGAAAGTGTGCATTCACCACTAAGGTACACAGTGGCCAGCTGAAAATCTGCTTTCCATTTAGTTGGTATTCAATTTACCTCTCTCTTGCAGGTCTCTTGGAATTAACATTCAGTAAATTTTAAGGGGAGATGTGGTAAGGACAGGCTGAGGATCTGTAAGTTCTGTAAACTCTGCCTGTCCTTTGTCTGAATAAATTAGGACTATTTAAAAAGCCAGTATTTAATGATGCATGTGTAATAAAAATAATAACAGTGTCCAAATTTTTAAACATTTCACTCATCTGTTCTTCAAGCAACATCAATATGTTATTTATTTGCTGAGATTTGAGTCCAAATGGTTTTGTAATGACAACTGAAAAATGTGCCCTGTGGTAGGAAGAGCCCAGGACCTCAGTAGAGAGGGACAGGTGTGACTTCATCACAGATTTTAATTGCTGATGGTAGGGGGAAAACTGCTTTGGTTATGTGTTGCCCCGTCTGTTAGACAGTATTATAATGTCATATGAAGTTGGAGCTAGAAAGTTCAAAACTGCTCTAGAGATGTTTAATGGTGTGGGTATTTAGTTAGCAGAGTAGGTGGATGTTGGGATTATTTCAGATCAGAGCAGTTGCTTTTCCAAAATAACATCTCAAGTTTACAGATTATGAAGGAACAGATCAGATTGGGTGGTCATGGTGATCCCTATAATCTACACACTTTCAAAGCAGGCAAATTTCCAAATAGAAAATGTGTGAACTTTCTGTGTGTAGCCTATACACAGAAATATTCCTCTGGAGTGTACTTATAGTCAGTGGAGAAAAACAAAATTTTAGCAAAAATCCATTTCTTCACTAAGTAGCTATTGAAAACAAGCCAGCTGACTCTCCGAGGTGCCTTGTCCCTCTCCATTGCTACAACAGGGTTCAGGTGAGCAGTTCACCCAGATGTCATTAACTTGGTGAAAAATCTCCTGCCAGGTGGTGGTGGTGAAACAGCCTTCTCTTCAGAGAGTGAGGAGACAGGACAAGGGCATGCCCCTGGCTGCTGGGGCATAGTTGCCTATACTGGTAACTTGTTGGCCTGGTTGTTGCACTGGGACAATTCACACTCTCAGACAGTTCCCAAGAGTGTCTTAAAGTTAGCAGAGGCAGGGGACCATTCTCGTCCTTGGTTTGGGTGTGACCACTCCGTTTGGTGGGTAAGAGGGTCTGGTCTGGTCAGTTAGGTGGAGTCTGCCTGGCTGACCTCAGCATCAGAGAGAGGTCTCTGCTCAGTGTACAAATACAGAGGTAACTAATGCCTCTGTTGTCAGTGATGTGTTTTTCTAGTCCCTTGAAAATACTATTAGGTAAAAATATGCATCTGTGCATTACCATGAATCTGCAGATTCTGTGAGGTGTAGTGTAAATAGCCTGTTCAGCTATGTTGGCCTGAACTTGTGGTGCCTTAGACAGATTTTCAGCCTTATGCTCCCTGAAAACCTGCTCTACAAAAGTTTAATCAGTTTCTAAGGATGCGGGCAGCCTTTTCCTCACCCTCAGGGACATCCCAGCACGTGCCTCCAGCACAGACGTTCAGAGCTTTGCAACAGAAAGAGGAATGATATAAAACAAACATCTTCTATGTACTGTTTCATTTTCTTTCCTCCTAACTTTTCCCTGTATTGTTCTTCCCACATATCCTCTCTCACCCTTATTCACTGACCATGACTGGGGAAGATTTATGGGGAGAAATGTCCTTCTTTCCTTAATTCATTAGGAGAATCCGGTTTTGCTCTCCCACCTATGCTTGTGTAGTTGTATGGAAGCAAAGGGTAAATATTAGGTTTTGCAGTGTTTGAGAATGGGCTAGCCAGAAGTGTGCTGATGTTTTCAGATGAATTCACGGTGTATTTCACAGTAGTTGTGATTAAGTTTGAATGAAGTAGTTAATGAATCAACATTTTTAACTTCATTTTTTTATTGTAACTATTGGGCAAGCTAATCTATTGTAACTCTTCTAGAATTAAGCATGGATGTGGCCAAATACACACCAGTTGTGACAAAACGGATCAGTGCCATGGCTTTTGTAAATTGTTTTGTATTGTAAGACTGGCTAACATGCACAATTCAGCAAGAGTACTCATCAAGCAGGATTTGAACAGAATCTCTTGTGATCCAGAGGTAAACCAGTAGCATTCTTTTTTAAACACTCTTGTACAGTAGTAATCTTCTGTTTCCATCACTCTCAAACTGGAACAGAAGCAGAGAAGAGCTCATTCTTTAGTGGAGAATGAGAATCTGTTACCCAGATGTAAGCCATGACCTTAAGGTGCACACCTTCCCACCATACACTGCAGCTGACATATGAGCCCATATCAAAGCTGTTCCTTAATCACTGCAGCTGGTAGCAAATTCATCTCATCTAGTGTGTGCCATACTTACATATGCCAGGACTCTACTTTTATTGTATCTTCTCTAACACCAGGACTGTAAATCCATATCTGAAATTTAAAATATGACTTTATGACGTGTACATTGATCTATCTGAAATTTGCTCAAGCTCAAAAGATTGTAATTTTCCAGGTTCCTGAACTTTTTCTCTTGTGAATATACTTTATTTGTATATATATACACACATACACAAATGTATGAGAATGTATACATAACTAGTACAGCTGTTTCTGTACTGTTAGCGAGTTATATAACAGAAGGTAGCGTGTGTACTCTCTTGAAGGAAAAAAAAAGTGATTTATGTTCACTCCAAATCAGGAGAAATTGATGTGATGTGTGTTTTGGAATTTTTGCTTCAAAGTTTCATATTTAACAATAGATTAGACTAGGACAAGGCTCATCATACTAAAATAACTTCAAAACAGGCTTACGGATATAGAAATCAAAATGCAGTAAAGTTAACATTGTTCATACTAGAATCAAAGTAATACTATTACAGAGCTTGACCTCGTCAGCAGTTTATCATTTTCCTAGTTGCAGCATCCATAATTTAGCTGATGTTAACAGATGTAAAAATTCCATTCTGACAACAGAAGGGAAGCTTTCCTTGAACATACCTACTAAGAACACAGATTTTCTTTTATGAATGTATGTAACACAACAGATGGAGAGAACCACTATAACCCACAAAACTTTGGTGACATCTTAATTTTATGGGAATATGTTAATTAATTTGCCAACAGCATTGCTATAAATATCTCACACATCTTTCAACTACTTTCCCACCATCCTTAGGGTGAGAAGGATCCTATCTCACAAGGTGCCTTATCAAAACATCCTCATGTAATCCACTGTACACACTTCAGTCTGTCAGTTACTGTTTTATTGTTTCTGTCTTGATATGAAATTTTTGCACAAATTTTCTTATTTTCATGTCTGTCTTTCCTCAGGATTGTACTCCTCTTTGCATTACTACAGTTTGCTGAAGAGGTTAAAATTGTCAAGAAGTTCTGGGCAGAAATCTCTGGAATGTGAAAATATGTTGTTTTAGGGCTAATTATGTATGTTTTACCTAAAATGCATGCAGAAAGGACCAGCCTCAGGATATCCCAGACTGGACAATGGAAATCTGAACCTAATTAAAAAAAAAAAAAAGTAAGGTATAAAAGAAATCAACAAAATTATTTGTATTTCTATGTAATCCAGTTAATCTGATATTTACATTTCCACATTGGTTTCCATAAATTTATATTGTGCTTCCTGTCTGCTTGTCATGGTTGGCAGTATGGTTGAACTTGTTTTTATAAATTTAGTTGAAAATACACCCCAAAATATTGTATTCTCCCTTATTTTGTAAGGTAGAGAAAACACAGAGGTGCAGGTATGGTCTTCTACTAATATAAAGATGCAACAGAGCCTCAAATTAATGCTTAGATATCAAATAATCACAGGGACAGCCAGAGGAATCAGAGGGTTTTTGTCAGTTTTGTTTTTATTTTGCTAATCACAAAGTAGCTCATGACAATGAAGACATTCTAATTCTGCTCTCAGCACCTCATGCAAACATTTGAAGGAACATAATCATCTCACATATGTTGGTAATTAAAATTTAAAAAAATCAAATAAGCCAAAAATCTCTTTAAATGCTTATCCTTATTCTCATTTTAAGTAGTAAAATAAGTAAGAGACTGAGATCTACTCAAGCCTGTGGGAAATAGAGACTAAATCCCTGTTTTCCAGATGACAAATTATGTCTCCTTTCTGTACAAATGGATAAATGCAAACAACGTGTGGTTGAATGTGAAGTGCAAGGTCTAAACCTGGGTCAAGGCAATCCCAAACATGAATACAGGTTTGGCAACAAGTGGACAGAGAGCAGCCTTATGATGAAGGACTTGGGGGTACTGGTGGATGAGAAGCTCAAAATGAGCCAGCAATGTAGTCCAGGGTTGCATCAACAGAAGTGTAGCTAGCAAGTTGAAGGATTTGATTCTGTCCCTGTACTCAACTACTGTGAGAGCCACCTAGAGTGCTGTATCAGCTGTGGGACCCCAACCTAAGCAAGACAAAGACCGGTTACAGTGGGTCCAGAGGAGGGCCACAAGGATGTTCAGAAGGCTGGAGCACCTCTCCTGTAAAGAAAGGCTGAGAAATTTAAGGCTATTTAGCGTAGAAAAGAGAAGGCTCCCAGGAGACCTTCTAGTGGCCTTCTAGAACTTAAAGGTGGCTTACAGGAAAGATGGTGAGAGAGTATGAGGGAGTGTAGTGATAGGACGAGTTAACAGTTTTAAACTAAAAGATTAGAATGTAAACTAAGGTTTAGACTAGATATAAGGAAAAAATTATTTACTATGAGGGAGGTGAACACTGAAACATGTTGCCAAGAGAAGCCCTTTAAGTGTTCAAGGCCAAGTTAGATGGGGACTCTGGGCAACCTGATCTAGTGGAAGGTTTCCCGGCCATGCCAGCAGGGTTAGAATTAGATGATCTTTAAGGTCCCTTCCACCCCAAACCATTCAATGATTCTATGATTCTATGGACCTTAATATCTTTGTGCCTCCTTTTGTCCATTTCTAAAGATATTTGCTTTCGTTGACACCCACATTATTTTTTTAATGTAGAGTGAACATGAACCGTGTTTAAACTTCCACGATTTCCCTAAAAAAAAGTGTTCAGGGCTTTAGTAGGGGAAAAGTAATTTTTCAGTTGTAGGTTCTCAGAGAATCCTAAAATCGGGTTTATATTTAAATAAAAACCTAATCAAAGGCCCAAGAAGCCAATAACTACTCTTACACTTGTTTCACTTGGATTTGGTCATGCTTTATATGGAGAAATAAGAGTCACAGGATCTCTTTTCCAAACTCAGCTTCCATATTTTTTTGGTGGGGACAGTAATTATGTTCTCACCATGAGAGCTAAGATAGTGCATGAATACATTAGTGCTGCCAAACACTAAATGAAATACACTTGTATTTACTGTTGTACCCTCATTGAAGAAACAGTGATATGGTTAAACAGCAGATACAGTCATGGAGTTGCATGATATAGCATCATCTGGAGACTGTGCTTACTTCTCACTCCCAAGATCTTTGATCTCCCAGTCAGAGTGAGCAGAGTTGCAGACTACAATGGGAAAATGAAAAAACTGCTGATGCAGCTCCTCAGATAGTTGATGTGGCTTCGTTTCCAGCAGAGGTCCAAGATCATTGAGCTTGGTCCTCAGCTGGTGTCAGCTCAGCCCCTTGCACGTTGAGTTTCAGGGACACAAGATACTGGGCACAAAGTCCTCTACTCCTGAAAGCACACATACTCAAAGTGCTTGGCCCAGATGCAATGCCTTATTATTCCAGAGTTGTGGTATTGAAAATAAGCTGCTGTGTGAGCACTGCTTTTATTTCGTATAAATTTTACTAATTCCAGTTGAATAAAAGGATTTCAGAGGATTTGAATATATCCTGAAAATATTTATTAACCCACTGAAGAGATGTCTTCCTGTCTAGACATCCACATTAGTGCTCTTACTCTGTGTCTGTCAAATTAGAAAGGAAGAAGTTAGCATATGTGCTGTACTTTCTTCAAGAAACAGTGGTATAACAGCTCTGCAAGAACCACCCCTGGAAGAAAATATAAAAATAAATATGTACTAATGGGGACCTTTAAAAGGCAAAATAGTTAGTCTTGCAAAACTCCACTGTAAAGCATTTCTTTTCTTTCTAACCCACTGTTTCTTTAATAGTAATTTTCTAGAAAACAACCTATTTAGCTTAAAGGGAGTGAACCCAGGGTAATGTTTGGTTGAAGGTTCATCCCACATAACAGCATGCATTTAGAAGAGTGCTCATGTCAGAAATCTTCCTCTGCTCTTGGTTCACAGAGACACAGATCTGGGAGCTGATTCACCCCTAGACGGGCACCAGCATCTCTCTAATATAACATCCCTTCCTCTACCTATTTGTTATTCTGCAGTTCCTGAGTCAGAACTATTGTGTCTTTGTACCAAGAGAAAACCTGATTAACATTATTTTGTCAATTCCAGCTTTTTTTAATTTGACACATAAGGAAGTGGACCTGGTAGTAACGCACAATATTAGAATAAGGTGTGCTATGTATTTTATCTTATAATGGAAATAAATTTTTGCTGGCCATGAATTCTGCATGGTTTACGTTTTTATGAAATACAGATTGTATGATCCCAAACACTGGTATATAAACTATTGTGCCAGAGGTTTAATTTTCTTTTTCTTCATAAGCTCTGTAGAAACAAAGAAACCAGAGATGAAAAAATCCTCCGAGCTTATTTGTCCAGCTTCTACTCTCTTTTAATGCCAGCTCATTTATTCCCTACCACATTGTCCACTCTTGATGTAAAAGACTTATAACAAACCTACCAGTTTAACTGGGAGGCTACTACTCATTATTAGCTTGCAGAGATTACTTCTACTTATACCCCATGGACTCTTAAAGGATTACACTGTTCTTTCCTTTGCTTTTAAAATGGAATGGCTCAAAGTGTTGGATTTCTTTTAAAGCAGTATATTATCTCTGGAGAGGAAGTGGGGTGGGGGTTAGTTAGAAATGGTCCTGTTTTGTGGTTTTAATTTTTTGGATTTTATTTTTTTAACCCTACTGAAGAGCTAATCATTTTCCATTTAGTGTCCCATCATACCTGTAGGGCTGCTGCAGCCATACCTCACTGTGGATGGTTTCATCCACGGACTCAGACTTCTCCCATTAAGACTGTCCCCAAGTCATGAGCACCCCCTACATCCCCTGGGCTCGCTCATTGGAGTGGTTTATTTAAATGTGATTCTTCCCTTCAGCTGTACAAACTTATGATGGACAGGTAGGCAGATACATCAAGAATTTCTCATCTGGGACACACGATCTTGATCCCAGATCTTGAAGCTGATTGTTTATTTTTTCCTGTAACTGCTCACTGCTAAATATGTTAACAGCTTTGGAAGAAAAAAGTGGGAGAACTATGGCTTTCCCTCTTCCAATTGAATATCCTCATCACAGACCTGCATGGCATAAAATCTCCCATTTCCTTTACCTGGATCTTCAGAGTGTATAATTTGTCTCCAAAGAGATGTTGCTTTAGTGGGAGAGGTGAATATTAACACTGTAAACAACTACAGCTGCATGCCCTTTTGATCTGTCTCTGAGTGTTATGTGAAATGATCAAGGAAAGGTCAAGAACTGAGTTCAGCTCCAGAGAACTACAAACAGCTGTTGTAAGTGGAGCATCCTTCTTCCTTACAACTGGACTGTGTGTGAAGGAGAAACACTGCCTTTGGTGTCTGAGCACTTACTCAACCCCTTAGTACTGATTCCACATTCATCCTTAAGCAAAGTAAGTTTCTTTCATATTTTGATACATATAATTTAAAAGTCCTGGAAATGGAAAAACTGAGTATTGAATTGTAAAGTCTGGTTGACATCTGGTTTCCTTGACACTTGGCACTAGAATGGTTAAGTTAAAAAACAAATCATGTTTATAGTGAACTGAGTGGCACTAACACTCCAGCTTACGGCAATCTCTCCTGGTATTTTGAATTTATTACATTAAATTAAAATAATTTTCATCCAACAGAAGTTAAAGCAATGGTAACACTCTTGCTTAATTTTTAATTTACTGTAGGAGCTTTCCAGAGCTCTATCTCTAAGTTTGTTTCTTCTACTGAAGAGTTTGGATTCCTTGCCATTATCATAATTTTAGATTGGAGTCAGGGATAAAATGCTGGACAGCTCATCAAAATGATTTGTTCCAAAAATAATGCCTGTATCTGTGATGAGTATAATAATGTCTGTGTGTGTAATTACAAAACATATAATATTTTTTTCTCCACCTCGTGCTTTGGCTATGTGTTATCATAACCTCTGTCAGCCTATTCACAGCAAACAAATCCTACTTTTGAAATCTTGACATTAAAGATTTATTTTTTTATTTTTTGCAGTGGTAGATTTAATGGAAATATCAGTGTTTCACCATCCTGCCTCAGATAAAACCTAATATTTCTTCAAATAAAAAAGCACAGATTTTAAGGGGTACAACAAAGAAGGAATCAGTTGTGTTGTTCCCGCCCCCCCCCTCCTTTTTTTTTTTCTAATTTACTTATATTTTTGAAAAAAAGAATACAGAAAACATGATGTGGCCTGTGGGTAGTTGACCACATAGTGATATACAGTGAAAATACAGTGATATATATATCACAGATATATAGTGAATACTCTGAAAGCAGAGTATTTATTAGGTAAATATAGGTGCAAATGACTGTGCTCAGAAAATGCATCAGATTAAAACCAATGCTGCAGTTTTTCATATGTCCCTTGCATGTCAAAATGCATTGTCTTCTGGGTGTGGCATGACCGTAAAATAACCTGATTTTCTGAAAATGAAGTCTCTGTCATATCACTAGTCACTTTCGAAACTTTGGAACAAATAGTTAAGGTATACTGGCTTGGTATCAAAATGTGCAGTTCTCATGGAAGATATTACATGCCCTGGAATTATGTGGTGGGTGTGGAAAGTTTTCCATCTGATCCAGCAGGAGCCTTGCCTTTTTAATCTTTATGCCCTCAGCTCGAGGGATTTAATGTCATGGAAAACTTTAATGACGGAATGAATGAAATATTTTACCCTAACATGGCTATAGTTTTCATGGCTTGCCATCTTCCGGGCCTTCCCCCCATCTTCTTTAACAAATGTTCAAAACTTTCCAGGGGCTTGAAAATGCAAACGCAACTCTCAACTTCATGTCCTTTTGCACCTCATTTTCTGGTTCTCTTTCTCAAAGATATATAGCAGCCTCAGAGGATAAACAAAACTGGTTCCATAGAAGAACCAGAACCCCAGCATGAGCTGGCTGGGAGTAGAGTCCACTGGTGAGCATAGATACCTCACATAGCTTGGGCAGGGTGATCCTCAAAATCCCATTTAAGTTACACTATTCCTTCTGAGCACCTGTTCACATGGGATGTGTATATTACTACTGAGTTCAGCCTAAATGTGAATATAAGACAGAGAGAGGACCAAGTTACAAGACAATAAAAATATCACCCATTGCAAATTCCTATTCTTCAGAGCTTAAAATTTGGATTAGTAATGATTAAAGTTGTGTTTGTGTGTTTGTGTGTTTTTGTTTTGTTTTTGTTTTTAAATAATTATTTTATGAGAATTTTATGGGGCTAAAAGTAGAGCTACTCGCTCATTTTGTAATCAACATCCATGTCACCAAGAGACAGTTCACAACAGCCTGCGTAATGCAGTCCTATTTCACAGTTATGTTATAAAAAGTTCACCTTTTGAATTGCAAGTGAGGAACTGTGTGAAGTGGCTGGGATTTTTTTTTGATTTTTATACTATAGGGAAATGGATACGGACTTGCATTTTTGAGCACTTGCACTTTGAATTGCTCAGTGCTTTCAAAACACCATGTTTTTACTCTGATTATGGCTGCCTTCAAGAAGCTTAGAAATTCCACTGCATATTTTATAGAAGCTAAATATTCCTTGCTGCCTTGGGAGTTCTTAGAGGAAAATGGGTACAGCTCTTCTTTAATCTAAGGAATTGTGTGAAATCATTTCTGACCACATGAGAAAATGAGAAATCCCTGTGATGGAGCTCAGCTAACATTTTGCTTCTTTTTTGGCATCTTCTTGTTCATTTTCCACAGATTACTGCAGCTCCTATAACACAAGGGCTGTTTTATGACGAAACCATGTGATGTATCATGCCTGGTGCCTCTGCATATGGTAGACTTTTTATTTTTATTTTTTATTTATTTTTATTATTTTTCCAGAGGACAAGCTCAGTCTTCAAGCATGAGAAACTCTTTGTGAAAGATGCCAAAAATCCTCTGACCAACACTTTTTTATATTTTATGAGCCTCATTAGTCTTTGTTTGGCCATCTACTTATGCATTAACATATGGTAACAATAAATACTACAAGTGTTCACGGTTCATGCCATCCTGTGAAACACACACAATGAGTTGTAAATTACTCTGAGATAAAACTACAGGAATTATCTTTATAGGCAACCAGAATCATCATAATTTGGCCAACTGCTGACAGTTTTCAATTGTAAATGTGATTTGGCTGGGTTGAGAGCTGTTAAATCTTGGAGAAGACCAGAAAATGTATCCATGCACATAGCTTTTTGGTTTGGCTTGCTGCAGTTAAAGGCACTTTGGTCTTAGTCAGCCTGCTACAGTTTCATAACTGTATAAGTCTGCCTAACAAATTAGAATGCTGAAGAGCTGTTTCGTTTCAGGGCATGTCTCAAGCCACATGGGGATCACTAAAATCAAGTTTTAGCTACGCTGATGTTGTCAGAAAGACAGTGCTAATCTGGGGTGGGGTGGCACTTTTGGAGATGGACAGATTGCCTCCATCCAGCCGTAAGGGGACAAAACATTGGGCACTTGCTTGGCCAGTGTGGGCTGCTAGTTCTGAGATAAGCAGAAGACTGAATGAAACTCAAGGTGAAAACTGACCATTGTTTCAAGTCACGTCTATTCTTGTTCAGCTGTGAGATACAGCAGTGAGACAACTTGGGGAAGCAAAAATGGCCAGACTGTGCCCACACTAAGAAAATTCAGGTGATGACTAAATCCTGAACTATTCCTTGCTCGTACTAATGACCAAAATTCAATACAGAAACAAAGCAGCCACAACTACTTTCATGTCAAAGTAAGGCTGATGGTGATACTGACTTTTATAAAGGAAATTGGAGCAATCAGATCAATGCTGGCAAGAACCTAGATCTCTCCATCAGGTGAAAGCCCTATTCAGTAGGTTGTTACACAGGAAATTTTTATCAGCATGAATAGTTCGGGCTACAAGTCTACATTTTATTTGGACCCTTCATTTCAGAGCTGCAAATTCAGACTTTCATAACTTATTTCTAGTAAAAGTTTCAGCAATTTTATTTAGTAAAAGTTTATAATTTTCAAAATAATCACTTCAAAGAGAAAGTCACTACCTCTTATTTTAAATGAAGCTCTATTCAGTTTTCTGGAAGGCTGTACACTTTCTGACTTCCTTTGTCTTTGCTTTTTTGAGGGGAGAGAGGGTGTTAAATGAGAAATCACAAAGTCACCCAAATGGTATTTTTCAGCAAGTAACTGATTTATCCCCTGCTAACTGCCAATTCTACTTGAACTTAATCTTTATCACACATTTAGATAAGAATAGATTATCCTTATCATTGAGATGGGACTAATGATAAAGGGAGTCAATGCTACACTAAACTTTACATAGATGTTTTTTTCCGTAGTATAAATACAAGGCTATATGCGTTTGGGAGAGGTAGCCAGAAAAATTTCCAAGTTTCTCATGAAACTTCTCAACAAAACAAAATCTTTTTTATTCTTCCTCATTACAAGACAATTTGAACACTTTGGAGCCAAAAGAACAGGGAAAGATGCCAAGTATCATATGAACAGATTACAGGACTTTATAAACTGCTGAGGCCTAGTCAGAGCTGTATAAATGAGCTGCAATAAAGTGACTAAAGGTTTTATCATCTTAGCATGCAGCTTTTCTTTGCCTAGTTCCAGCTCTTGCACACGTTTAGTGTGCCCAAATCATCAAATCTGTTTAGGTGATCCAGTCCAGATTCAGAAGGTGTGTTAGGCACTGCGAGTTTCAGCAGTTCAGGGCTTAAGTGGTGGTGTCTAAAGCCACAAAGTGGAACTCATGTTCTTGTGTCAAGTGCAGCGAATGAGGAGGAAATGGAGGTTCCCAGGAATGGGATTTATAAGAAGAAGGGGGGCAAAAAAGATATACCTCTGCCAGCCTGTAGGAAATGATGTGGAAATGCTTCTGTCTGATTCAGTCTGCCTGCCTGAGACAAGTATGAATGAGTCTGACATGTTCTTCTGGCCTCTGTGTATAGCTCATTTAATTAGAAGGAACATAATGCTGCAGCTTAGTTGACACAGAAAAGGAGAAAATTGATTTCTGATCCTTCTTCCTAAGCTGCTTATGTTTTTTGTTGTTGTTAATGTTTGTTTGTTTTTACAGTAAAGAGTTATGGAACAATAGAAATAGAAGCAAAACGTAGCTCTTAGGTGCTTAGGACATGCTCTCTTTAGGAGAATAGCATAATAATAATAATTAAAAAGAAATAATAATTGGGCATCAGGAGAGCAGATTTTGTTCTGTTCAGGAACTTGCTTGGAAGAATCTCATGGGAGATGGACCTGGAGAAAATAAGGGTCCGGAAGAGTTACTTGATTTTCAAGGACCCCCTTCTCCAACCTCAAGAAAGGCCCCTTCTGGATGTACAGAAAGTCTAGCAAAGGCAGCAGGGCAGGAGGTCTGCATGGATGAACAAAACACTCATGGCATAACTCTGCCTCAGTCTTTACATGTAAGACCATCCTTCAGGAATCCCCTGACACCAGTGTCTGCAACAGGGCATGTACTCTCTGTAGAGGAGGATCAAGCTAGGGAACATCTAAACAAATCGGATATACATAAGTCTGTGGGACTTCATAGGATGCACCCTTGAGTGCTGAGGGAGCTAGTCAGTGTCACTGCAAAGTCATTCTCATTATTGTGGCTACTGGTAGAGATTCCTGAGGACCAGAAAAATTCAAATGTCACTTCTACCTTCAAGAAGGGGAAGAAAGAAGATCCATGGAGAGACAGGCCAGTCAGCCTCACCTCAGTCCCTGGAAATGTGATGGAAAGACTAATCCTAGAAACCATTTACAAACATATGAAGAAAAGAAGGTGATTGGGAATAGTCAGCATGGATTTAGGCAGGGGAAATTATGCTTAACCAGGCTCATCACCTTCTATAATGACATGACTGGCTTAGGGGACAAGGCTGGAGAAGTGGATATTATCTTGGCTTTAGTAAGACTTTTGATGCTGTTCTCCAAACAGCCTCATTGATAATGTTAAGAAGTGCAGGTAAGATAAGTGGACAGTGAGGTGGATTGAAAACCCTCAAAACCAGAACAGGCTGAGGGGCAACCAGTTGGAACGCAGCTTTGCACTAAAAGGTCCTGTGGTCATGGTGGACACCAAATTGAGTGTGGGCCAGCAGCGTGCCCTAGCAGGAAAGGTGGCCAACTGCCTCCTGGGTTGCATTAGGCAGAATGATGTCGGCAGTTGAAGGAAGGTGATCCTTCCTATCTGCTCAGAAAAAAACCCTGACTGGACACAGCCCTGAGCAACTTAACTTATAAAGCTTGGATCAGAAGGGTGAGACTAGATGATCTCCAGTGGTGCCCTCCAGCCTTAGCCATTCAGTAGTTTTGTGGCCTGAAGCTGCTAATCAGCACTCAAGCCATGGATTACACTCAAGATTAGACGTAATTTGAAGAGCCCCTTGGAAACACAGAGTGTCTGGCTGCAAGATTCTCAGTGCCACCTCTTTCATTCTACCTGCCTGCTCCTGTTATACCATATTACTTAGTGTTAGACAAAGACCTCTACTGCATGAGGTGAATTTAGAGAATAAACATTTTTCCATTTTTGGATTTTTGGTTCACCCTAATACTAATTACCCTAATATTCTTCTTTTTTTTTTTTTTTTTTCCTTTCTTTTTTCTCTTTTGTTTGTTTGTTTTTGTGTTTTGTTTTGTTTTAATCTGAAGTGCAACACAATTGAGAACAGTTTTAGCTTGTAAATTTAATTAATACTAGACCTTCTACAGATTTCCCCCAGCATGAAGGAAAAGCTTAGTTTATGCAGAAAGACAAAGGGTTTGTGGTTGTAGTTGTTGTTGTGTTTGTTTTTTAAAGGAAAAATGAACAGAATTACAGAATTCAGAATGAACAAAATTACAGAATACCCACCTCTCTTTTATTACCATGATCTGGTGTGCAGAAATGCAGAAGGCAGCTGGTGGCTTTCCATGATCTCTAGGCTCTCCATAACAAAGTTTCTGCTTATGGAGCAGGCAGAGAAAGTGATTCCATAAAGCTATGATGACCGTCTACTGTGACAGCAAATGAAGGAGAAAAAGCCCTTCTCTTCCTGCTGCTTACCCTTCCTTAAAAAAACAAAACAATACAAAACAAAAGCTTATGGAAACCCATGGAAAGTAACATGGTAATGACCTGCTGTCCTTCCCTCAAAGCTGGCTACGATTTAGATACAAATTCTTCCTTCAGCAATAGTTCTCCTTGTCTTTCTGGGAAGAAAATACTCAACGATGAGCTTTACTCTTCCACAGTTTAGGGTCACTTCAGAAACATCAGCAATTATTGATGAGGTTGCTCAATGGCTGGTGGAGATATGTTATACACACTTACCTCTTCTCTGGTAGGTTATTTATTTTTAATGTGTTCCCAGACAGAATCCACAGGAACAGAGAAATATCTCTTTGTGGACAGCCTTATTGCTCAGGATATTGTGTTCCACATCAGCTGAAATCAGCTCCAGTTTGTATTATTATTTGTGTGTATTGCAAAGCGTATTATAAAGCAACAGTAAGTTAGGTTTGTTTGAATGGCTAGGGTTGGAAGGTAAGAACCTTTTTCCTTCTCTGAAATGGTGTACTTCTGAGACCATGAGCCAGACTCTGGCACTTAGCATGTTTAGACCAATCAGGTTGTGATATGATTATGTAGTTGAGGAGGGCTGATGGCAGAAGACCTGCAAGACTGACAATTTTCTTGCTTGTTATTTAGTGTTACAGTAGCAGCAAGTGGTTATTGTTTTCTGTAAGAGTTTTCATTCCACTACCAGGCTAACAGCCATCAGAGGCTGAAAGAGCATCTTGTCCCAATGAAGTGGAAAGTAGGACAGAAGTAATGCTACGTGAGAGATTTGAAATAGCCATCAGAACTGCAGGTCAAAGGTAAATGGTCAGGAACCAAAAAGGCAGTCAGTTTAGGCTTTTTACACAAAGACCTATTATCCTGAAGAAGAAAAGAGAAAAAAAAGAAGAAAAGAAAAAAAAAAAGAATATTTGTAGAAAGGACTGGGGATCATATGACATGGATATTGCAATCCACTCAGATCTATTGGGTTAGAATTAGAGTCTCTGAGAGGAGAGTGAGAAGGACAGAGAGAGTCAGGCATGTAATACACCTAGTAAGCAAAAAGCTGCTACAGAAAAGATAGATGGGCTAGATCAATCTGGAGGTCAGTAAATCTCTCCCTTGACCATGGAATTATGACTGGGTTCCTGCCCTTGGTACCTTAGTTCAATATGTAAAATTTGGACAAATCTTTTTCAGACATACACTTGTTTCCAGACAATGGAAGTGATAAAAAGAATCACTGCAAGCAGTACAACACAGGAGTTTAGCACTTAGCTTATGAGGGTGTATTGATATATTGCATATCCTGCTTAGTTTGGAGGGACAGACAAGACAGGGTGACTTCTAGGCTCACAAAACAAAGCCTACATGATCCAAGGTCTCTTGGAGGCTGCAGTGTTCTTGCAGGGCTACAGATGAAAGGTATTGCTAGGCTAGTTGTAGTGCCAGAGTACATATAGTGTAAGGGTAGCTATTTGTGGGGAGAAGTACTTGTATAATTTAGATCATATGCCACAGTGCCTTGGCATTGAGTATGCCTAAACCAGATACCTAAGGGACAGTATAAGAACTGGAACTACAAATACTGACATTTTTCCATGGCAGTTTCCCAGTTTGTCAATTTGAGGCCTAGGGACTTTCTGATCCTGACATCATATTTAATACAGCTCAACAGATTTTGTCCTATGAATTAGGGTAATTATTTTTTGGATCTCTGTGAACTTTTAGCACCCACAACGTCCTGTTTCAAATCTACAACAGGCCAGCTTGGTTTGAGGTCCTCTAGCATGTGTTAGAATGAAATGCAAATAAGCATTCTCTATTGATATATTCCTTGAAAGATAAAAGCCACGGATATTTACGAAGGATTTCCATTCAGGAAAAGGTTATGTAGGAATGAGGCTCTTATTACATTTTTGACCTCTGAGATCATCCAGTATATCTCCAAACACTGTAATGTGCATTCAGTACATAATGAAAAAAAAAATCGTTTTCAGATTTTCTGAGGGCTTAAAAGGCAACTTAAATTTAATATTTCATGTTGTCTTCCTGAAAAGTTTCCTGCTTACATTTTGTATCCTGGTCTCATGAAGGAAGGGAAAAGGGTTAAACTGCATACACCAGATGCAAAAGGGTATGTATTTAACATGATCAATGAGTAGGAAGATGTTCAGTAAAATTTGCTACAGCTGCAGATATGAGAAACATTTTATTAATCTTTTTATTATGATGAATGTCATTTTGCTGTAAAGTTGTGGGCTTTGTGTGTAAATCATAGTAGGCTTTGATGTATTTAAGATCTTATTGTCATACAGCATAAGTTTAAGAAAGAGTGGTTCCGTTTCAGTAATAATGAAGCTAGTTCATATGATAGCAGTTCCTACTCCAATCATATTTTGACTGACATAGCCTTTA
The DNA here is from genome assembly GCF_009769625.2 of Cygnus olor. Lineage (NCBI taxonomy): Eukaryota > Metazoa > Chordata > Aves > Anseriformes > Anatidae > Cygnus > Cygnus olor. The sequence continues at coordinate 148,277,843 of NC_049170.1, read as the reverse complement.
AATCACTTCCAGATACAGAGATCTTTCTGAAATGAAATAGCTTAACATCATGATCAGATTTATAACACTTCACTGATTCTGGATTGGATCCTAAACCAGGATGACATTGCTTGGGATCAGACACTTGGAGGGCCTAGCTTTCTTTTATTTAGTTTAGAAAATATATACTGTGGAGAAAGAGGAGAAAAATTCTCTGAGGTAAAAAGTAAAGACACTAAGTCACGGCAATTGTATATGCAAACAAACTCATGATGATAGGTTCCTACAAAAATAATGTCAAACACAGACACTAAGCTATGTTTTAATGTAGTTTATGTTTTTATTTTCTAAACTTTATCTTTCATCTTATTCTCAAGCAGAATACACTGTTGCAAACAATGACCATGGAAATCACTTCAGATTTAAAGTGTTGCAAGCATGGCTTAATTTGAGACACTTGCATACTCATGAAAAACATCCATACTTATCCCTGGCTTCATGAAAAAGAGATTATTGTTCCAAAAGTCTATGGGTTTTGAACAGAAGTCCTCATTTTCCATAGTGAATATTTCTGTAAGACAGTAAAAATTATTACAACTTTTAATGAATAAAAATGAAGTTTTTGAGATCGCTGTGCATTGTCTGTTTTTCCACTCTGCTTAACATTTCAGTCTGTTGATGGCTGAATAAGAGTCCAAATTCCGACCTGATGCAACTGCAAATTAAAATTGCTCAGTCTGAGTGGTAATCTACACACCCTAAGAGAGTTTACTTTGGTTGAAGATGCTGCTTCATGTTCTGAAGTCTATTACGCAACTGTTTGGACATGGTGGCACTGAATGTCTATACACAGCCAACAAAGGGAGATAAATAATGGGTGCCCACTTGGCTGGATTTCCTAACAGTGTCACCAGATGATTCTGTGGGCTTCTGGGCCTTGCAACAGATGGCAGGATCCCTGCACATCCCTGCCTTTCCCCCATCCACCTATGGATGGTGGGATCCCTGCACACCCCTACCTATTCCCTACTGCATTACTCCAGCTGCTCTTGATGTGCAGCTTGTGGTAGCCATCATGAATGTGTAAGAAATTAAAATAGCCCATTCCCATCCATTGATAGTTGTTGATTTAGATTGAGAAGAGGATGAGAAAGATTCAGATGTAGAAGAAAGGCATCTTTTTCAGGTTATCATAAAGCAGAAAAAAAAAAAAAAAGCTTTTCACTTTATAGAAAACTGAAAAGTTGAGTGTTAAGCAACTAGACATAAATCTACTGGAGCTGCATGACTATAGCAGTGCATACAAAACTTCATGATGATTCTTGCCTGTCTTCAGACAAATAAAAAATGAGTTTAGGATTACCTCAGGAGTGGGAGAGCAAGATAAGAAAAAGAGTTACCTTTCTTAGCTCTATAAACTTTAATTTTCACTTGAAACCAAGTCTTTTTGCAAACATTTCACCTTCCCTTCCCTTCCCTTCCCTTCCCTTCCCTTCCCTTCCCTTCCCTTCCCTTCCCTTCCCTTCCCTTCCCTTCCCTTCCCTTCCCTTCCCTTCCCTTCCCTTCCCTTCCCTTCCCTTCCCTTCCCTTCCCTTCCCTTCCCTTCCCTTCCCTTTTTCTCTCTCTCTCACTCTCTCACTCTCTCACTCTCTCTTTTTTTTTTTTTTTAGCCACAACCATGGCTGCTAAAATATTTGAAGAAAGTTGGCTTTCACAGCTTTTCTACGTATGCCAGAAATGAGTCCTTACAAATAGACTTACATATAGACTAAACACAAATAAGCTAGTTTAAATCAGCATTAAGTACATTTCAATATTTTATCAAGCCTTAAACTTAAATAATTCTACTTTCACTCAGAATACTTTTACTAAAACATAGGTTTACTAATTATTGACTTTGCTGATATGACAACAATTTCATATTGCACCAAAGCGTAAGTGCTTGATTATATGTTCAAACCAGAGAGCTAAAAAGAATAGCGTCCAGGATCTGTGTCTACAGCTGTGGTTGATGGTTACTTTCATTTCAGAAATGTTGCTTTAGTGAGATCTTTAAATATCCATATTTCTGTGGTCTCAAAGTTTATGGAGCATTTTTCTATACAATGAGAATGTAAATGAGGGGGGATAAAAAGGATTAAAGAGAATGCAACTCAAACATTGATGTGGCCAGGACAGATATTGCACAGAGTTAAAAATGTCCTTGGAGATGAATGAGATTGTATGGAAATCATATGTGAAATTACAATGAGATTTTCCTGAGAAGTAGCAGACGTTTTTAATTTTGCATTTTTTTTTTTTATTTTTTTTTTTTTTTAGCTCAATCCCTTATGGGGAAAATGAAAATGGTGAAATAATTTAGTAAAAAGTACCATGTACCTCATTTCACTTAGAAACAAGGAAAACTACTCCAATTTCGAATATTATGCAACAGTAACATTTTTTTTTCTCAGAACAATAATTTACAGCCGCTCTGAAGTTTTATATAGAAGACAATCTTAGTTTTCATCTGATAATACACCAATGATCTTTTTCATTTTGAATCACCATTACCATTACCCAACAAACAAAAATATCTAAATAATTTATGCTTGCAAAAGCACAGATTACTGAATTTAAATAAAGTGAGCAGAAAATGATGATCCAGAAGAAAATTCTATAAAGAAAATACTGTTTCAGGAATGCCCACTTTTACCTTTGTAAACTTTAATATGTTGGACTCTAATAAATTCCATTCTACCTTCTGGACTCTTGATGTGGGGATTTATAAGACAGCCATTATGTAAAAGGCTGTTACTCTCACTATCAGTATTATTTTAGGTCAGTAGAACCTAAAAGAGATAGGAATGATCTAAATATACTCAGTAAATCATGCTCTTGCAGAAACTTCAGTTCAAAAATATCGAATCCTAAATAACTTTTGTCAAGAGACTAGAACTGGGGTAATCACTTCAGAAAAGACTGGTATGTCTCTGTGCATGCCCAGATATTACAGGTTTAGCTACCTGGGAAAGTTTCTGTGTGAAATGTCTAATTTCAGGCATATAAACCTGTGTTTTCCCAGGTTTCTTTTTTGAACTTATGCTCCTAATTTTAGCATGCATAGTAATTCTGATAGCTAAATGGTTTCTTGAAAAGCCTATCCATACAGCAAGTCCAAGAAAGATCTACTCACTGGTCTTCCATGGCATCAGGCATTTCTGCTCATGGGACAGTGTGCCTAGGGTAGTTTTTATATTCTCATTGGCAGATCTTGATGGACTGTGAACACAGGAGCACTGAGAAGGACTCTCACACTCTTTAGGTCGGGAGATAATTACGGTAGAGAGTAACCTTGGGGTGCGATAGCTGCACTCTGAATAACTCCCCAGTCAGAGGCATGATGCTGTTCACGGTCTTAGCATTTTCAATATTTTTGAATTTCATGTTCAGTAACAAAAATAGGAGAATGGTTTTCTTTCAGAAAGCCACTTTATTAAAATCTCCAACTGTCAGAAATTTATTTTTGAAGGTCTAAAGTAATTAAAGAAATTATACTTCCTTTGATTGAAAAAAACTTTCCACTTTTTGAGCTCCTCCAGTAGTAGGTATTTGTAGGCTTTTTGTTTTAATTCTTTTGATATCTAATAAAGATTGATGAGGAATGTACCAGAATGTAATTGGCAAAATTTCATTATTCCATTTTTTTAAATTTATTTTTTCCCCGTGACTCACTGTTCTTAATAACAAGGTAATAGGGTAATAGCAAGCTCTTGGTTTTCTTACCTCAGAATTGAGTTATATAACTGGGATTTAATGTTTCTCTGCACTGAGAGGGATTTATTTTATTTTATTTTATTTTATTTTATTTTATTTTATTATTTTATTTTATTTTATTTTATTATTTTATTTTATTTATTTTATATTTTATTTTATTTTTATTTTTTAATGTGTACAGGTTTATTGAAGTGTTTAGAAACAAATTAAGTGAACCTTTCTCAGAGCTCTTTCAAATGCCCTCAGGTACACTGAAGATATCAAATTCACTCCATCTGGCTATTTTTATTTTCATAGAAAGTAACAATAAGCTAATTCCCTGTTATTCTAAATAGGGCTTTGGTAACAAGGCAACAACTAGCCATAATCACGTCACATTTCTCGCATTGATGAAAGTTTCTAACTTGATGAACTTTTTCAGGCAAAATTTGCAGATCCAATACCCACACATAGAAAAACAGTATTTGACAAGTATTACATGATTTGTCATATAAAATTACATGCTAGTATGAATATTTTGTAATGTGTCCTCTCCTGTATACATGTTCCATCAGTTTTTACGTCCTATCAGCTACACTGAAGGAAAAAGTGTGAAGTCAATCCTAGAAAGTAGCACAGAAATCTGCAAAAGAAAAGCCACTGTTATGAAGAATATTTTTGTTGTACACAGGTCTGGCAGATAAGGCACTGGTAAGGAGTCATCAAAATTCTCTAACTTGGTAGGGCAACCAGTTCTGGAATGAAGACAAGCAAGTAAACAAAACAAACACAGGAGCTTTAAGATACAACCACCTTCAAATATAAGAAAAATAGATAAAGTTATAGATAAAAAAGAAAAGTAGATACATATTATTTCCGAAAGTGCTGCCAAGATAATTTGTAATTACAGTTCAGTTCACCTAACAAAGAGAGTTAGAGCCCGCAATTTGAACTACAGTGGGCCTTCCTTGGAGTGAGAGAGATTTTAGTTGTGTGTCCCTGCTAGTTCACAGTAGCTATCATTTGTTATAATTATCAAGGCTCATTAGTTGACTAGACTTTCCTAAATCACAGTCATCACATATTTAAATCAACTGCAAAAGGAGCTCCTTGCCAAAGGACCATACTTTTAAAGACTCTCAAAAGATGAGTGACAGCACATCTGTTGTTGTACAGCTTCCAGCATTTTGGTTCCTACCTGAAACAACTTTATAGGAACACACTTTGCAAATGATTTTATACTGTCTGATTAAACAACTGAGTTCACAGAGACTTTCAACTAAATTGAAGAAGTTTCCTATAATAAACTCTGCACCAAATGCAGCATTTACGGAAGCTCAGAGACTGAGAATTTCTGAGGGGCTGTGAGAATTCACTTTTCAAAAAATTTGGAAGGACAGCCACTTTTGCAATGTAGGGGTAATCACACTCTTAACGTTCATAACAGTAGTCCTTGTTGGCCATCAAATGGATAGAAGAAGCACTTATTTTCAGGGGAGGTGTCTCAAAAGTTCTGAAGGGGATTGTGGATGGGTGAACATCCATATTAATGCTATGATAACTTGTCCCTTTGTTTCCTTGTAAATCCTTTTGGCTTTAACTTCTTGTCATTCTAGATAAAACACATTGTTGACATGATCAGTCGCAGATTTGTCTGCATGGGTTTCATTGCATTTTATATTTGAAGCTTGTTTATTGGCTTAAATCTAAGTGGAATTCTTCATGCTTGTTATAATCATAGAATTATAGAATGGTTTGGGTTGGAAGGGACCTTAAATATCATGTCGTTCCAAGCTCTGTGCCATGGGCCGGGACACCGTTCACTAGACTGGGTTGCTCCAAGTCCCATCCAACCTGGACTTAACACTTCCAGGGATGGGACATCCACAGCTTCTCTGAGTAACATCTTCCAGTGCCACACCACCCTCACAGTAAAGAATTTCTTCCCAATATCTAGTCTAAATCTCCCCTCTTTTAGTTTAAAGCCATTGCCCTTGTCCTATCCCTACATTCCCTGACAAAGAGTCCCTCCCCAGCTTTCCTGTAGGCCCCCTTTAGGTACTGGAAGGCTGCTGTAAGGTCTCCCCTGAGCCTTCTCTTCTCCAGGCTGAACAACCCCAACTCACTCAGTCTGCCTTCATAGGAGAGGTGCTCCAGCCCTTTGACCATCCTTGTGGCCCTCCTCTGGACTTGTTCTAACATGTCCATGTCCTTCTTGTGCTGGGGGCCCCAGAGCTGAATGCTATACTCTGGCTGAGGTTTCACAGGAGACTGTTCCTGTGAACTGTTCCTGTGGTTGGTTTGCAGTTGTTTCATATCTCTGCATGTTTTAAGCCATTTTTTCACTTTAATCACTTGCAATAGATTTTTGACTTAGAGCTCAGGTATGCCAGTACTGTCATTGCATAATTTGCATGTATGAGGCTCCCTGTGTGTAACTCATGACAATCTAGCTCATTTGGTCCAGCTTTTTTTCCGGCCTTTTTCATCATATTCAGTATCTCTCCCACAGATGTGTCCCCTACCTGACATATAAGTGCCCAGAATGTGAGGATCACATCTCCTTTCCCCTTCCCAGTAAATTTGTTACTGGAAGTTTCTCTTTCTTGCCCACCATCCTGATGTTCCTCTTTTCCACTGCTCCCAGGATCTACCAGAAAAAAATGCTTGTGTGGGGACTGTGTGTGCCTTAGTTGCAAGCTATGTTGTCTGTAATGTCTTCCCCTGGTTTTAACTGAGAAAGTGTAGGGAGTCTTCACCAGGCCAGGGCAGGAAAGCAAGTGCATTCAGCAAGCAGAAGCTTCTTCTAAGTCTGATATGTTTGCAAAGGACAAGTGCTTGCAAATAAATGACAATTGCTAAAGTGAGTCTGAGGAGGATTTGGGTGAAAAAAAAAATATAAAAAAGAAAGTGTTTAATTGTTGTGCTTCTGTTTAGGCTGTCACAAAACTACCAGCTGAGCTCTGTGTCATCAAACTTTAAACACCTACCTCGAATCCCAGTACTGGCCTCAGAGTAAATCCTAAAGAAAATCATCAGCCAACCTGAAAACTCCCAAGCCAAACTAGCTCCTAGTTCCCTGCATCCTGTTTCTCCAAGCTTCTACAGGCTCTGAGGGGTATGAAACCTGTGTGCTGCCTTCCTTTTTGCAGCTGAAAGAAATTAGTTCTTTTGTTTAGATTTAGTCAAAATATTTCTAGTCACTGAAATAGAGAATGCATTTTTATTCAATGTATCTCTTTTTGAATGAAATAACGTCTTTTTGAATCTTTCTCTTTCTTTCTTTCTTTCTTTCTTTCTTTCTTTCTTTCTTTCTTTCTTTCTCTTTCTTTTTCTCTTTCTTTCTTTCTTTCTTCTTTCTTTCTTTCTTTCTTTCTTTCTTTCTTTCTTTCTTTCTTTCTCTTTCTTTCTTTCTTTTTCTTTCTTTCTTTCTTTCTTTCTTTCTTTCTTTCTTTCTTTCTTTCTTTCTTTCTTTCTTTCAATGTTTTTGTTGACTTTTAAACCTGACTTTCTCCTTTTGTCTTCTGCTGGACAAAACAGAATGAAAACAAAAGAGAAAGAAAGGAAGAAAGGAAGAAAGGAAGAAAGGAAGAAAGAAAGAAAGAAAGGAAGAAAAAAGAAAGAAAGAAAGAGAGAGAGAAAAAGAGAAAAAAAGAAAAAGACAAAGAGAAAGAAAGAAAGAAAGGAAGAGAAAGAAAGAAAAAAAAAGAAAGAAAGAAAGAAAGAAGGAAGGAAGGAAGGAAGGAAGGAAGGAAGGAAGACAATAAGAAGAATGGATTTTACCTTTCTTTTTCTCTTTATTTGTTGACTTTCTTCCCCTTTGTCCTCACACTCACTTAAAGGTGGTTTTTAAAAATGAAGGAAAAAAACAAACAAACAAAAAAAACAAGACAGGCAGTCAACATGATACAATTCAAATGCACTTTGCTTTCCTTTCTCAATGGGCTGTAGAGCTGATATATATATATATATATATTTTTTTTTTCTGTATTTGGTCCAATACCGAGGGTTGATGAGCATTAAGGTTAGTGGTTTGCATTCATTCTCCTACTTGGCACCTAATTCTCATTCAGATCAAATCCTTTTTGGATAGTAGGATCTGCTATGAATATCAATCTGTTCCATGTCAATACAGAGTGTGGACTATTTCCTTGAGTGGGCTGGACAAAAATTTTGGAAGAAAAATAAACCTTTATATCTATTCTTTGGCCTGCTGTGTATGTACACATGCAGGAACATCTACATGAGATTTTTTACTTGCACAATACTTGCAGTATTTTAGTTGTGAATTTTGCAGAATAAGCTCTTAGGCTCTCTCAGTTGCAATGACACCAATGAGCATTTAAGAATACATTGGTGATATTCTTTAGGTTAAAAGCAGGAAGCACTTCAGTGCCTTCATTCTGTATTCTTCATAACTTGGTGCTCCTACTCCCTGCCAGAGCTACTCTCAGATCATCAGTGAAAGCACTGTTTAGACAGTAACACATAAATCACCAAATTAAGCAACAACACAGTCATAGATCAACTGGTGAATGACACAACTGGGAGCTAGACAGATTTCTAGGTACTTAAACTTGAAATCATTTTTATTTCCTAGTTCTTTCCTGCAGGCATTTTAGTAATACAGGAGTTTTCCAGTAATAAACACATGGCCTTATTACAGCCTGAGAAGTTGTCTTGGTTGAAGAACCATGTAACTCCTTTTGAACCACAGCCCAAGATCAGAAGCAACTTTAAGTTATTACCAACTGGAAACTGATTATTGACTGCCTGTGGGTCAAATACGTTGGTGGTCCTTGGTTCCTGACAGAGAAGAGTTCACATCACACACACATATTCAGGGTCACACACACACCTCTAGCTATCAGAGCAGACACTAATCAGTTTTTTCCTGATGGCTTTACTGGAGAGAGGGATTGAGGTTTACCAGGGAATTCTTGCAAGGAAACAGTAACTGTGAAAACAAGAGTGTTAAAAAAGGAATGTCCCTAGTGCAAGGGAAAGGAAAGAATATCTTCTTTGTTCCTATGTCAGCTGTCCAACTTGGTCACTGCTAGCATTTCACTTTCGCCCTGAAGAGTAGCTAATTGTTTATGAAATGACCTTGTTATTCCTGCCCTAGTAACCTTGTCTGGATGGCCACCACATGAATTTATTATTCTCTGAAGGAAAATGTGCTTTCTGACATCTGTTCTGCATTTGTTTTCCTTTAATTTCCTTTAACTTCCATCACCCCCTCCCCAGACTGCTCATCTGTGCTGCTCTGCAAAGGGTGGCATGGGCTGTGCTAGTCATACAACACTGCCTGTCCAACTTTATCCTTTCTGCCTTCTTGCCTTGTAACCTGGTACAAAAGGACAGAGAAGGGCACTGTGAAATTGCCTCCTTCCTCATCCCCCTCCTGTGGTAGACTTTATGCCCTTTGAATTGCATATTCCAGTTTAGAATGGTGAGTGCTCTGGGACCAAGAGTTCATATTGAGAACATTGTGCAGACAAAGACTCCTTCTGTTCTAAACTGCTCTGGGGATTCATTCTCCTCTTACTCCTTTTACTTCTACTGCCAGAGAGTGCAAAAGCACTGGCAAACCACAGTCCTGCTCCCATGCCATTTTTCAGCTGGCAATAATGAGCATCTACAGCATCAGTTCCTGAGCTCCAGGAAGTATAAAAAGGCCTTGTGAGAGATGTGAGTGATCCAAATGTTCTTCTTGGTAAAAAAAAATAAAAAAATAAAAAAATAAAAAAATCTTTATTGCAGCTCTTTCAGATTTCTTGTGATGCACACTCTAAGAGTGTTCCCCAGGAGGGGAACCTGGATGTTCCCCAGGAGGCTTTGGGGGTCTGTTTGTTAAATGACATTTCTTCAGCTGTTCCAGTTTAAGTGACTGGCACCTTTTCCAGCCCTCTTGCAGCAGCCTGCGTTCCAGCACCGGCCATCCTCTGTGCTGTTAGTGTAAGCATTTGGATGGTCACACAGTGAATCTGATTTTGGAGGGTTTTCTTGGAATTACAGGGGTGTGGAATGGGATGGGAGGAAGGTTTTCCAGAAGATCGGTGACATGTGGCAACGCAAACTCTCATGCTGGCATCTGGAAGTGTGTAGTAGGCAAATGAAGCATGCAGCAAGGACTGGCAGCAGTTTATAGTGGTTTGAGCAGGACTGTCTAGCATGTAAACACAGGTTTAATTTGGGGTTTAGTTCAGGAAGCAAAAAAGCAAAGCTACAAATATGAGAAGAAAGGGGAAGGTCAGTCTTGCCACAAGATAAAAGTAATGGAGGGTACAACAGCACAGGAGGATTTATACACATTGTGACTCTTTGTTCCGTGAGACTGCCCAAAGTCTCATGGATCCAGGTCATGATCATGGTCATGCCTGCAGAAATCTTGACTCTTTACTCTAGCCTCTTTACTTTAGCCTATGAGTCTACCTAATCTCCCAAACATTTTTTAGGTCCAGCCTTCCCAAGAAACTAAAGGGCAGTGACTTTGTCTCCTGCCTAACTCTGACCTCATCCAAAAACCAAAGCTGTTATGGGCTCTTAAAGTAGTCTGTCTCTGCCTACAGTTTTTATGAAACCTCATGGGCAGGCTTCAGAGACCATGTTCACAAGAAGAGAACAGCCTTTCTTTTTTCAATGGTCAATGAGGCAGGTCATAATAGCAGTCACATGGTTTTACTTCAGAGCATGTACATACAAAAATTGGTCGCCCATAGGAAATAACAGTCTTCCAAATAATTCCAGAATTATTTCAGAATTTCTTACTTGAGAACATTCTGTGCGTTTACCCTTCCATTGGGAGAACTGTGAAAATGCTGCTTTGGTTTTGTCAGGATTTAGGCTGTTGACTTGAGTGCTCCATACAAAATGACTATTTTTATATCCTTTTATTATTTATTTTGGCTGAAATCTATTGCAAGTTTCTGTGAAACAGCTATGAGACTTGGAAATACTGGGGCAACTGATATCATGAATATCTAAAATGATGTGAGAGAACATCTAGCTGATTTTATGTTTTTAATGGTGCACTGATGATAAATACATGGACATTACAAAGAGAAATATGGCACTTCAACTTTCCAGATGAACTCCATCCTGTCAGAATACACAAGATTTCAAAAGAAAATAAATTCTCTGCATCCATCATGAAAGGTATTCTTGGGACAAATCCTGTGACTCACTGAGGTCCCTTCCAGGTTTTCCGCTTTTGCTTACTATGGTTCATTTCATCTTCTGTGCTGTTTACTGCTGCATGTGGCATGTGCTCATTTATGTTTGTCAATGCTGAATTTTATTTACTGCATAGCAGCCTGATTTCAGAGGAAACCCAGTTCCTTTTTCTGTTCATTCACTTTGTGTAATCAGTGAATGCAGCTTGAGTACTGTTTTCCATCTGTCCCAGTCATTTACATAGATTAAAAACAGCAGAGGCCCAAGTAATGGCCTTGTGGGGAGGATTCCCCACAGTGGGGTGGCTTGCTTTACAAGTCCTCAGATTTCACTTTGTTTTTTCTGTTCTATGCATTCACCATTTGCATGTTAATAGATTTGAAGAGGAGAAGATTTCCTCCAATATTTTCTGTACTGGGTCTCCATCCCAGATAGACCCAGTACATTTCCACAGCCTCACCTGTAACATGTTGTTTGCTTATTCTCTTCTTAAACTAATGTGTTTCATCACAATTATCATCCTCAGTTTTTTTTTTTTTTTTTTTTTTTTTGGGGGGGGGGAGTTCTTATTGGATGATAATAAATCAATATCAGTGAATTCCTGAAACATGCCTACACAGATATTTAGAGCTATTTTATAATTATAATTATATTATTTGCTCTTAGACTGTTTGGAGATAATTAATGTTGCCGTTGAAGTCTCTATACTATAAACACTTTACCTCTTTGAAAGTTTTGCAGCTACAGGACTCTGTTCATTTTAACAAAGATTCCATTGAATAAATGAATACACATTACCTTTCAGTGTCATTTCTGCAAGTTACTGGTGTTAATGATTCTGGGCTGTATTTTCAAACATATTCCTAGCCTTTATACCTCAAGAATCTGTGCTACCATTTCCAGTTAAATATTATATAAAATTAAATACAAAAGAGCATGGGAATTATTAATCCAGGCCTTCTCACTGTCACAGGAACTACTCTCTCCTCCATCAGCAGTTAAATAGGAAATGGCTTTATGCTATCTACATTAAAAGCTAAAGATTTGGTTCCACTGTTAGAGTTTCAAAACTGCATATGATTTCAGCAGAACTGATAATTCATCATAAATGCATGCTACTGTGTCAACTCTGTTGCAGGCACTTAGAAGAAAAATATATTTAGATAAGTAGGCATTTAGGTTGAAGACCTGCCTTTGATCTGGTGATCATCCTTCTCTTTGTCACCGTTCCCCATCAATTAAATTGAGTGTGTTAACATTTTCTTCACACGGAGCTTAAATATAGTTGTAACACTTGAGGTAGTAAAGTAGCAGATTAAATGGCTGGCAAGCACAGTCCATCTGAGCAGTGCCTAAAACCACAGAAGTGTGAGGAAACAGAAAGACTGGATTGAAGCCAGTTGCATGCTAGTAGGTAGTATGGGTGTGAGAGGCATCGGTTCTTAAAACAGCAATGAGTGTGGGTATTCCCACTGCAGAGTAGAAGTATTTACATCCATAGCTCCTTTTGTGTTTTGCACAAACAGATGGACAGCCTATAATGTGCAGAATGTGACCAAAAGATGTGTTGCACGTACTCAGGACGTTGGAGGTGGTGGTCAAATAACAAAATGCTAATCCTACCGCTGCCACATGAAATAGCTAGGTCTGTCTTCATTTAAAATATACTCCTAGGCATATTAGTGTGCAGGCAGCAAAATAGGAATTAAAACAGGACATCTTCAGGGTTTTGCTGGCTTTAGTGGAACTTTGTAGAAATTTACCAGAGTGTAAATCTGAGTTCAGGTTCAAGGTTCATCATGGGGAATAAATATTGTTGTGGCAGAACCAGTTAACTTTTCCCTATGAAAGAATAGATACACGACTATGTTACCTATGCAATATATGGAACATATGTATATATATGTACTCTATTCAGTTAGAGATTTTATGCCCGCTGTTGCCTTAAGGAGGGAAAGTCAAGAAAAAAATGTGCATGAGTCCACCAAGAATAGATGCCTCTTTGCAAATAAAGCAATTTGTGACCCTCAACAAGCTATCTGCCTTCCAACAATAGTTAATATGAAATAAAAACTTCTCTTGGCAAGTGAAAACTCAAACTGGCATTTGAGTGTCATCTCTGAAAAGAATCCTAATTTATTTCATCTGGTTAGAATGACTTTTTGGGCATTTTGGTAGATCAAGGAAAGGTCTATCAGCCAATTATCAAGGAGCTCTTCTTTGAAGGCTTGTTACAGTGTGTATAAATCCATAAATGTGTTTCTTCATTCAGTTAGAGCTGTAATCAGTTATCAGACCAGAGGAGCTCTGAAGTCAGCAGATCAGTTGTACATTCCCAGGAGGATTTCTTCTGTCTTATCTCTTCTATTTCTTTGAAAGACATGTAAAATCTCATTTATTCAACGCATATATTCATCCTAGAAACGGCTGTGTCAAATGAACACAGCTAGGGAAGATAATGAGGTACATTTTTTTTTTGATACTTGTCAGTCTGGCTTTTCCATGCCTGAGGTCAGCTCTGTATGGAAGCAGAGACTTGTTCCTCTTTGGTAAACAGATTTTTTGACTTTATGGACACTGTGTTACGACCAGAGGTTATTATGAAATACTGCTGTATCAGTGCGGTTCATTCTTTCTCCACTGGATCTCATACAGCTAAAATAAGCTGCAGAAGTGGTATACTGGCATTAAAATAATGTGGTTTAAATGGAAGCTCCCTGAGCACCTAAGAGACACCAATGGGTGTGTCGATAATTTGTAATAATCTACAGCACTGTTTCCTGTTTTATAACCAAAACATTGCTGAAACTATCAATCTGAGTGTGCCACTGTTCTATTAATCCAGTCTGACCTTGTGCACAGCTCTTGAAGGTAACCTTATAAAGATTCAAACCTTATAATAAAAGATTTAAGATATAAAAATTGCTATAGTCTCTTTAAAGCATTGAAGTAACTGGCTAGACTGTACAATGTAAGTTTCACAAGATCCGATAATTCAAGGAACAAATAAAGCAAATTGCAATATGTTCAACAAAAAGATGAAGTTGAAGTCTTAAGAAACCACAAATCCTAATAGTGTAGACTTTTTGGATCCTCTCAAAAGCCCTCAGCAAATTTCAGATGACACCAAGCTGGGGGGAGCAGCTGATGTGATGGAGGACAGGGCTACTCTTCAGAGTGACCTAGACAGTTGGAGAAATGGGCTGACAGAAACTTCCTGAAGTTTATCAAAGATATGAGTGAAGTCCTGCACATGGTATGCAATAAAACTGTAAAATACTATACTCTGGAGGAGGAACTTTGCAGGAAAGGACTTGGGGTCCTACTGGTAGAATCACAGAATAATAGAATATCCTGAGTTGGAAGGGACCCACAAGGATCATCGAGTCCATCACCTGTCTCCACATAGAACCACATGAAAATTAAGTCATACATCTGAGAGCGCTGTCCAAATACTTCTTGAACTCTGGCAGGCTCGGTGCTGTGACCACTTCCCTGGGGAGCCTGTTCCAGTGCCTAACCACCCTCTCATTGAAGAACCTTTTACTAATGTCCAATCTGAACCTCCCCTAGCTCCATGTTGTTCCCTTGGGTCCTGTTTGTCACCAGAGAGAAGAGATCAGCACTTCCTCCTCCGTTCCCCCTTGTGAGGAAGCTGTAGGCCCTGCTGAGGTCACCCCTCAGTCTTCTCCTCTCTGAGCTGAATAAACCACCAAAATCTCAGGGAGCTAAAACACACGATGTACAAGGAGATGCTGAGATCTGGGCTAGCTCAGCCTGTAGCAGAGACAGCTCAGGGGGATCTTACTGCTCCCTGCAACCTAATCAAAGGGTGTAAAGAAGATGAGCTTAGTCTTTGTTCAGAAGTAGATGATGAAAGAAAGTGAAGCAATGGACACAAGCTGTATCAAAAGATGATATCTGACTAGATATAAGGAAAAAGTTCTTCACAGCAAGGGCAATCAAACTCTGGAACAGGGGCCCAGAGAAGCTGTGGGATCCCCATCTTTGCAGATACTCAGAATGAACTAGACATGGCCCTGAACAATATGCTCAAAAATGAGTCCTGCTTTGAGCAGAGGATGGTACTAGATAGCAACCAGATTTTCATTTGAACATAATCCATTCTCCATTTTTTTTTTGTTTCTAAGGACTGTCTTGGCCCCTCTTGTAGAAAGGGCCTTCCGTTACCCATGGCTGCAAACTGTGTGTTGGAAGTGGAGTCTCTGAAGTCTTCCCCAGGGTCATTTCCTACTTCCAGGTACTCACGCACTCCCATAAATCAGTTGGTGTCATTGGGTTCTGTGGTGAGCTAAAAGTCAGGGACCTAGTGAACAGTTTTGTTTTGTTTTGTTTTATGTTCCCACTCTGCCTTTCTTTGAAAATCTGCCCTCATGGACAAAAGACAGAGAGGAGAACTTTGTGGTCCTAGGACACAAGATGCTCTTAAGACTGTGTGATGCCAGGATAATCCATGTGACTGAGATTTCCAAGTGATGAATAATTTTAGGCTGCTTTCATGGAAAACTAATAAGCAGCTCTGGTTTTCAGCTTATTGAAGAATATGAATTCTTTCAGCTGTTGAAAGTTGGGCTCCTCAAAACCCTAGACCTTATAAGAAGCCATTTGTCAATTTGAAAAATCTTTCTTTAATCTCTTCCTGGCTTCGGCATAATAGGAAAGGTGGAGATTGTTGTTGTTGTTTTTTCTTTCTTCCCCGCCCCCCCCCCCCCCCCCCCCCCCCCTTCTGTTGCCGTTTGTGAGCCAGAAAAATCATAGATTTCTATGCTAGGTCCCAATTACAAATTTGGACATCATCAGTAGTGGATCAATTCCAGAGAGAGAATGAGAGTAGTAGAAAAGACAAACCAGCATGGGAAAATCTCTCCTCCTTCCCGTTTTCCAGGGATAGTTTCCAAAAACACATGGCTTTTGGCTGTCAGCTTGCTTTTGGCATCTGTACTCCAGCTGAGAGCTTGTTCGGCCTTGCATGCTTTGATGCAGTAACAACACAGCCCACATTTCTGCTGATTAATCATTCGGTCATTCTGTAGCTTAACTAGCTGTGATCATGAGCTATTTTTCCACACAAAGATTACACATGTCACTGTTCATCATCTTCATATTCTTCATTCTCTTTGTACAACGTCTGAAGGGTCTCATCTGAGCAGGTGCTGAGGACCCACATTTCCACTGAAGGCAGGGAGGGGTGCAGATGTCTGGCCCCACTCAAAATCAAATCTTATCCCCCTGTTCCTTTAAAGTTCATGACAAACAATTTCTTAATTCAGTTCATGAGGAATTATGCTCTGAGTCCAATTTTATCCTAGGAGTAGAAATCCCCATGGCTATATCTTTAATTTGTGCTTAGTTTTTGGCATCTGGGGGTTGCAACCCACTGCCAGCAGATGGAAAATGTCAACCAAATGCACTTCCTTTATGACTCATGGACCCTCTGGAGCATGTCACAAATAAACCCTCAACAGAAGATTAATGTTAAATAGAGGAAGATTGTGTTTGTTGATAAACTGTTGCAGCTTTTTTTGTTTTCTTCAGAACCATTTCAGTGACTCTCACCACTTGTTTTAGTCACTACGGTGGTGGAAGTTGCTGGCAGCATTATGTTAAAAGAGGGAAATTCAAGCTTCCTCCCTGGAGACGACAGTGTGGTCTTCAGGCAATTCCACCTGCAGCCAAATGAATGCATGCTTGCAGTTGAACGCATGCTGAAGTTTTTTCCAGTGTAATATCTGATTTGTCTGAAATCACATAAAAAAGTGAACTCTGACATGGCCAGTACTATCCTTGCAAATTAAAATATACAATATGTGTCTTCTTACTGTTATTAATGGTCTTTTCTTTGGAAATGCACAGGTTTATTTTTCTCTCTTATTTTATCCAAAGTGACTGGTTTCACTCTTAAATGGATGCAAACTGAGTTAATTAAATCATTCTTCTGAAGAGAAGCAGCCTGTAAGTCTGTAAATAATAATATGAAACCTACTCAGTACATCCTGGGTGCAAAGTAGAAAAGCATGTGTGAAAACACTCACGGAGCATCTATAAAGAATTTGGTTGTAATCATCTGTCATGAGAACAATATTTTCCCCATAAGAAGAACTGAAACACGCCCTTCTTTAAATGTCATTCATTTGGAGTCTTTGTTTAATAGTTTGCCTAGATTTAGTCACAATAACAATCACTTCAATGGGAATATGCTTTTCTTTCCATTTTTTTTTCACACTGAGAGAATGCTTTTTTCTATGCTAAAGGAGGAGTGATATTGGAGGGAATCTGTAGAATCATTGAACCATTTTGGATTGGAAAAGACCCTTAAGATCATCAAGTCCAACCATCAACCTAATGCTAACAAGTCCACCACTACACCATGTCCATTAGCACCACATCCACGTCTTTCAAATACCTCCAGGAATGGTGACTTCACCACTTCTCTGTGCAGCTCTTTCGAATGCCTAACCAACCTTTCCTTGAAGAAATTCATCCTAATGTCCAATCTAAACCTTCCCTGGTGCAACTTGAGGCCATTTCCTCATGTCTGATCACTTGCCAGCTGAGAAAAAAGACCAACACCCACCTCCCTACTACCTCCATGTAATCTAAACTAGTTGAAGACATTGATCATATAGTATTGTCATTAAACTTCTGGATCGGTAAGTGAGGGGTGAATATGGCCTTGACAGGATGTACAATAGAGGAAATAGAGAACTGCAGATCCCACTCTACCTTACCCATGGAATTATGCAGGATTTATGCTGTTGCAGTAATCAGCATGCCACAAGAATGGTAATTGCTGTCCAGCTGAATGAGACTTGACATAGTCTGAGACATCAGCTCTGATGAACATAGCAGCTGAATGTGTCAGAGAGACAACATGATGGGTGGTCATTAACAGTGCTCATTTTCTAAAAGAGAGATATTTCTTTGCTGGGTAGGAAGGCCCCACTTTTCTGTGAAAGCTGAGCTGGGAGGAGTACAGTAGGAGGCAGATCATGCCACCTTCCCTAAGAACAAGCACTACAAAGCTAAATTATGAACCTTATCTTTTTAGTAATTCTTTAGTAATTAGTAAGCAACACAAACCAATTTAGAAGCCATATAACAATGGTTATAATGGCCATGGCAAAGGTTTGGAAAGATATTTATTTCTTTCATCTCCCTGAGAGAAAATAGATTTGTCAGGTACATTAAAACACCAACTCTAATGTTTAGTCAATAATCTCATGTTTGTTGTCTGCCATATCAGTGGAAAAAAAAAAAAAAGGGAAAAAAAAGAGCTTTTATTCTCTGCTGTCTTCAGAGAGACTCAGAAGTCTCCTAAAAGCCCAGAATCAGCATTTGGGGTCCAACTCTGTGAAACCATGGGAAAAAAAAAGGAGTATCGTAAAGAAGATTAAAATATGCCTGCCTGCACAGGCTGAGAACAGTAGAGAACAGCCCATCATGCAGCTCAAGACATACACTGCTTCTGCCTCCCATGACTCCTCTGCTGTTACTTTTGCAGAAGGTAGGACGCAGAAAAGCAGCACTAAGCAAGGCACCTGAAAGAATATTCAGGAGGATTCAGCAACAATGTGCACTACTGATGCTGATGCATATGTCTGTGGAAGATATTTATATTCACCTGTAGCAGGATTCAGAAGTTTCTTCTATCAATTTCAAACAAGCTGTAGATAACTACTCACATATATAAAAAACAGATTCTAATAATGCTTGTTACTTACATTTTGTTATGCTTGACCTGACCTATTTGTGAACACTTCTCTGTCTATTTATTTTACTGTTTATGGTAGTGTTGAGAGACATATGCATATTCTAAATTAGGATTAAAATATTTTAAATTAACTCTTCTCTTTGAAAAATAAAGGATTGTTGAAGAAAACTTTGAGTTTAGCTTCAACAAAGATCGATGTGGTCTTCTTTAAGGTTTGAATGTTTTTTGTTTGTTTGTTTGTTTTTTACTTAATGAATAGAGTCTACTTTAGATATATTTGCATCACATTCCCATTCAGTATGACTGGAATTGAGATCAATAAAACAATATATTACAGAAATACATTATTTTTATTGATGAACAGAACACAGTTTGCTAGCACAAGGCTAATTCTGGACAATTATTATGGAAACTAGGCGTTATTGGCTGCAGCGTATGAACTTACAACATTTATCTGGGAAATGTGGGGGACATGTATGTTGTTATATTTGAACTGAGGACCTGTTACAGTCTAATATGTCAAGGAACTTCAGAGTAACCAAACTAATGACTTGACCAATCTGCTTGTGCTCATTCCACTTTTTAAAAAGAAACTGAGTTTACCATTACAGTAGTTTCTAGTGATGTGCAGCAGCTGCTACTATAACTGGAATTACTTAACCATTTGAAGTAATTACAGGTGATTATGGTGTAAGGAGCAGTGAATGAGCCAAACCACCTCATATGTGCTAAGTCTCAGCCTGCTCTCTTCTTGCATGTCGAGAGACTAGAGTGCAGGTGGGGACAGAAATGTTTCTTTCATGCTCTTCACAAGAGCTATATAACATTTTATGGCTGAGTCATTTTTTCCATGTAAAAGTCTGATTTACTATGACTTCCTCTGACATAAAAAATAACACCAAAAAATCATAAAACATCGAGGACTGAGATTTTTTAAATAAAACCTCTTTTTCTTTGCTTCATTCACAAAGACTCTGAGTATCTGCCTGTTCTTTGAGTCCTGCATTCACAGTGCTGATGTCACCAAGGCATTGCATTAACCCAGCAGATGCAGGTTGCTTACCTCTTGGTTGCCTTATGAAATGAGAGGTTGTGGCTTAGGCTGAGGAGTAGCAAAAATAGCTAGGGACAATAGCATTTAGGTGAAGGCAGACTGCAAAGGGAAAGATTAGGCATGTCATCTGAAGACTGAATAAATTGAGTTCTTTTTGTCTCATACATTCTGTGCTCCACTGGTGGCCCTTCAATAAACTTACTCGGCTATCTCAATATCTGTGTTGTACAGGGGACCGTAAAACTGGACACAGTCCTCCAGATATGATCTCATAAATGTCCATGACTGGCCCACCTGGCCAGCTTGAATTCCAGGCAGAGTGAGCTCATGTCTGCCCAAACCCACCTTGCTCTCTTCAGAATATCCCTAAAGGCTTTCCTTCCTTTTCTCATGCATGTCTGAAGATAGTCCAACCCTAATTACGTCTAAGCAAGGTGGTTCTTTACCAAAACACACAGAAGTTTTTGATTCTGCTCTGCCTGCTGCTGATGAGCCTGGGCATGAGAACTCTTCCAACACTGGGTATAAAAGGCATGGAATCAGCAAGTAGAAGCAAGAAAAAAGTGGAGCTTTAGGAAATAAAGTTCATGAGAAGAAAAATTGATGGATTTGAGTGAGGTGCTTTGGTTTAGAATAAGGGGAATCAAAGGAGGGTGTGTGTCAGTTTTCTGTTGTGTATTGTACTTCTTTAAAATGGACTGTTGATTGCTTTCCATACCTCTAAGGGAAAGAATAAGAAGTCAGTGTCTGTAGTTTGCAGCAGAGAATATTTCTGGAAGTATAACTGAAAAATCATAATTTTAAAGACAGAGAAATACAGGAATATGTTACTCAGAAAATCTATACATATTTTTTTTCTTTTTTTGCTACTCAGTGGTAGTGCACATGGACTTTCAGATTCACCCTGGTCTTACCTTTCAATGATTCACTGAAGTAGGTAAATCTCAGCTTAGGAAGATGGAGATGATTTTTTTTTTTTTTTTCTAAGAGTAATTTATGAAAACATGCTTTGAAGTCTATCCCAGGATGTGCATGTGCTTTTATTTTATCAGAAACTTCTAACCCTAGTGGGTTTTTTCCTAGCCTTGAGGAAAGCGTCTGTTATTTTTATGAAAGAATGTGGGGTGGCTTGGAGGAGAGATGGATGATCATCCTCCATTTTAAAGTAAGATTCTAGGCTGCAAAGTCCCACAGTATTTTCAGCTATGGAGTATGACAGACTTAAGTTTAGATTTTTTATTTCATACTTTAGGTAGAAGAAATAACAAAATCTTCATTGTATTGGTAGATAGACTTCACAATTCTCTCCTACTCATTTGATATCTTCTCTAGACATAGTTTAAACAGGTGACGCAGCCTATCAGAGAGTAAATAAAGACTCATGAAATAGGAAGACCGGGATAAAAACAAGCAGAAAAGCAAGAAGGCACTCCTGCTAGAGTGTCATAAGTCATAACAAAATGTAAATCCACTTGGAGGAGTCTATGAAATTTCCGAGATTATGTTGGTTCTTAACATATGGAATTATCATACCCATTCCAGAAAACATTCACATTTTAATGCCATGGCACTCATACACATCTGACAGAAGTTAATGGAGGTTTTCCCATTAGTGGTGTAGAATAAGTATCTTGGTGTCTATCAATCACTGTTATGTCTGGAATTCAAAGATGTTATGCATGGTTTTGGATAGAGTTACATTATCCTCTTTACTGTCAGGTCATGCCTGCGCTTATGCAAGGTTTTCCTACAAGAAGCTTGATGTTACTTAGCAGTTCAGTGCTTTGTTCTCTTCTCGATTTTACTGGTTATTTCTTTTTGCAAGTCTCTGGCTTTCCTGCTTGGCAGGGAAAATCTTCAAGATAAGGACCAAGACTAACCAGATACATCTGCCACTATCTTTAGCCTGAATCCATAGCTCTGGGAGCTGCAGTCAGATCACAGACATGGGTAGGTTCATGTGCAAAAGATGGGCTTCATGTGCATTTATGTTACAGCAACATCCACTCACTGTGGACATATGTGTTATCTCTGTGATCACTAGTCTAACAATGATATATGAAGTAGAAGCTTTCAGACCCTTATAGGATGTATTGTGTTCATGTGGCAAGATTTTGGTAGTGGGGTGCTGCATGGGTGGCCTCTATGAGAAGAATCCAGCAGCTGCCCCATGTTAGATAAGGGCCAGTTTCAGCCGGCTCCAAAGTGACCCTCCACTGCCCAGAGCTGAGCCACTAAGCGATGTTGTTTGCACCTCTGGGAGAGCAGATTCAAGAAAGGAGAAGAAAACAAAACAAAACAAAACAAAACAACAACAACAACACCACCACCACAAACAAACCCTGCTGCACAACAGCAGCTGGGAGAGAGGAGTGAGAAAATGTGAGAGAAGCAGCCCTGCACACCCCATGGTGAGTGCAGCAGGAGGGCAGGAGGTGCTCCAGGCACGCAGCAGCAGTTCCCCTGCAGCCTGTGGAGAGGCCCCTGGTGGAGCAGGCTGTCCCCCTGCGGCCCATGGGTCCCACACAGAGCAGATCTCCACGCTGCAGCCCGTGGAGGAGCCCCCGGTGGAGCAGGTGGATGTGGCCTGGAGGAGGCTGCAGCCCATGAAGAGCCCCCGCAGGAGCAGGCCCCAGGCCGGAGCTGCAGCCCATGGAGAGGAGCCCACGCAGGAGCAGGGGGTCCCGGGGGAGCTGCTGCCCGTGGGGGACCCGTGCTGGAGCAGTTTGCTCCTGGGGGATGGACCCCGTGGTACGGAGCCATGTGGGAGCAGTTGTGGAAGAGCTGCTGCCTGTGGGCAGACCCCGCAGGCTCAAATCTGGAAGGACTGCATCCTGTGGGAGGGACGCCACATGGAGGAAGGGCAGAGAGTGACCGTGAAGGAGTGGCGGAGATGAAGATTCAGAGACTGATTGCAGCCCCCATTCCACATTCCCCTGCGCTGCTTGGGGGAAAGATGTAGAAGAGGGTGGGTGGGGGGAAGGTGTTTTCAGTTTGTTTTTAGTTTTCACTTGTCTAGCTTGTTAGTAATAGGCAATAAATTACACTAATCTCCCTGCACTGAGTCTGTTTTGCCCATGACAATGATTGTTGAGTGATCTCCCTGCCCTTATCTCGACCCTTGAGCCCTTTCCATCATATTTTCTCCCTCTTTCCCTTTGAGGAGGGGGAGTGAGAGAATGTTTGTGGTAGGGCTCAGCTGCCTAGCTGAATAAAACCACCACATAAGAGCAGCTTTAAAATACTGGAAGGATAGTGTAATCTAGAAACTTACATCTCTAGAAGATGAATAACATTTTCAGAGTCTTTTATTGGAAATAAAATGTCCTTAAAGAGGTGCAAGTATCTTAAAGACATGACAGATGGAGCAAGAGAGAAAGAGAGAAATTTTTATCAGGTAGCAAGAGCATTTTGTTGTTTCTAACCAGTCAGTAATTCTGAGGGTTTTGTCAGTGACCTTCAATTGCCACTAGCAAGCCATATGTATCCAAAGTAAACAGAGCTTAGGAGGAGCACAGGGACTGAACAGAGAGAAGACAATGTAGTAATTGCCAGCATATTCCTAGAAAAAGCAGCATGCTCAGCTTCTGATGAGGCCCAATTAAAAGTGACTTTTGCATTGTGTTATGAACCATACGGTTGCCTAGATGCATGGCAACAAAATGATCTAGCACAATGGGTGTGATTTTACTGAGACTGTGCTCCCTGTGTATTTACAAAAACAAAACAAAACAAAGAAAAAAAATGTTATTTCTTTAGGAACTGAAACCCAAGTGGCGTCTGCAGTTACCTTATTGTAAACTGCATTAGGAATTGTGTTTATTAAAGCAACCTCACAGTCAACATTGCTTCAGCAGTTTCATATGATCTTTCACCTTCATCAGTAGTCTGAGAACTTGAAGTCAAGCTCATTTTAAGTCTTCTTTTGTTGATGATTTGTACTACATCCATTAAACAGTATAAACAGTCCACTCTCTCAAGAGCCAATTTATTTACATAGCCTGCTCTGGGTGCTAGTTCACGGCATGTTGCTTTCTTCCTTCTCATTCGTATGGCCCTCCAGCTACTACTAATGTCTAAATGTACCTCCATTGATGGTATAATTGTCCATGTGCTAGCTTCCTTATAAAAGGAGATGTGTAATGCTTAAACATTTACATTCTGCTGGATCTGGGATGTAGATTCCCTCTGCTCCCCCTGAAGAACTCATTATTCACCATCCATTATTATTGTGGCTGCAAACTTAAAGGTCACACATCTGCTAGGGAAGGATTCTAGATATAACCACTCATTCTGTTTTTCTGAGTGATGAATGAAATTTGTCAGGACAATTTACTTTTTCACAATGGACACAAAACTTATGAGTAGGAATTGTGACATTTTGAAGAATTATTGATTCTTGCTTGAAATATCTTCTGCATCTCTTTGTAATAACATATGAATACTCAGGCAAATTAGGGAAAACCTTTACTAGCATTTCCACTATGTAGGAGGAAATGGAGACATGAATTTTAAGTGCGTACAGCATTGGCTGTACAGTAGAACTGTTGTCTTTGCTCATCTATATGTAGATGTTCCAGTTACATGTTCAATTCAAGATGTTCATCCAGGATCTCACCATAATCACTGGAGGAGATGGATGCCTCCAGGAAGTGAAGCATCCTACCTCTGTACATGTGTTTAAGGTATGCAGACACAATGTGTAAGAAACAATAACTTTTAAAAGACATGGCAACTCTATACTTTGCTAGAATATAAGTAAATGTCTCTTTCAAAGAGACATTGCCTCAGAGCAGGAGAAAAGGTGTTCAGGAAAAATTTACTGGCCATATTTTTTTTTAAAGAAGACGTGCCTGAAATTATTTTATACACAGTGTAGGAATGTGTTAATGTGCTAAGGTATTTATCCAGTAAAGCCACTTAGGGATGATATAGACAGCAACAGACTCATACAAGAGAATCCTCATTTGTGGAATATATAGTGCTTTTCTATATCTAGCTGGTCTTTGGCACACAGAGCGTGTAATGTGGTGATTTCTACTCCATGCTGAGTCTTGTTGGCTGTTAATGACAGTGGCTGACAGAACTTTAAACTCTTCTTACTAGTGAGCAAAATACTTTGTGTCTGTGCCAAGAGTTCTTGTACCTGGAGACCAACCTTCCTGCCACGTGAGAATCTGAAGTTGCACTCGGGAGTGAAAAACACATCTGAAAATGTTGGTCTGTCCTTCTGGATGTCTAGACAGTTCTCACCATCATGAGATTTCTTCTTTGAAAATGACAATATTATCCTTCTTCATTCCCTATCATCATATTGCAGGATTTGAATTTAGCGCTTTCTGAGCCTGTTTTTCTGAGGAAAGGAAGCTAATGTTTCCATGAGCTCTATTTCTCTGCTTGTTTGTCACTTCTTACCCCAAAGAATACTTCAACAGATTGGACCACTTCAACCCAGACTGAAGGGTGGGTAGAAGTCTCAAAAGATCTTGATTGCCTGTATTTTGTGAGAAAAGATATCTAGATAGAGGAGAAAAATACCCAAATAAGAGCTTTATCTTGTGCTAGGAAAGACAAGTTTAAGATACCAAATGAAAAATTCTGAGGTGTCCTTTAGTAGCAAAGTTATAGGTGATCTCATTGAAGCAATAGAAAAGGTCACAGAGTTTCCCTTCTTACATCCTTGCAGTTGATAGTTTCCTGTTTTTCTTTAGCATGGGTCACATTGACTATTATTGTTGGCTGTGATCCCTCACTGTCTGCCTGATACACACTAAAAGCTGCCTTTTAACCTACAATGCTCTACTACTAATCAATTGTCTGAGCATAAACTTAGGCCAACATAGCATCACATTACACTAGCTGTGCAGTGTACTTGGCAGCATTAAGGCTGAACTGTCCAGGCAAAGTAGACAAAAGTCAATTCTAACATCAAATTTGGAGTCAGATGTTTCTCCCTTTGTCCCACATCATAATTATGTTCTTTACTTAGGTTCCACTTAACTGATTAGTTTGCATTTGACTCAGAAGACGACATTATTTTGGTAAGTAGCCCACAGTACAACACTTTACAGAGTTGCCCTTTTTCACTGAACCTGTTTTGGTTAATAAGAGTTTTACCAGAAAATGCCATTTTGAGACAAAAACACTCATAAATGCAGAGGTAATTTGTGAATAGCTTTAGGAAAAAAATGAAAGGGAAAGGGGAGGAAATGTCAAGATATATTTTGCAATTTTCAAAATAGAACATTTCAACTTGTCCTGATGAAAAGATGTTTTCTTTTATGAAATGACCTCAGTTAAGAATAAACGGTAATTTTGCATATTCAGAAGACAAAGCAGCATATTTAGTTCATATTTAGTTTTCAGTGAAAACTTTTGATTTAGAATGATTTTGAAATTCTTATATGTCTGTAATCCACTGCAGAAAAGGAGTTAAAAATTTTGTTATGTCTGTAGCTCTACTATCTTGATGATAGATATTTACTCAAGGTGGAAGCCAATTTAAGAAATTTATATGAATGTTTTCAGGCAAAAAAGGACAACATGCATGGACAAGATGGAGCTTGATGGAATTGTCACATATCCTGGCAAACTGCTCTCTTCAGGGAAAAACTTATTACGGCAAACAGAGAGGATGAAGTATTTGTGTACACATTTTTAAATCCCTTGTGCCCATTAGAATGTAGTGGTTAACAGAAACTCAGTGCCAGTGGCCACATTGCATGTCTGACTACAGATGCAAAGTATTTTAATTAATTTTTATAAGGTAAATAGCTTAGTTATGCATTTAACAATCCATGGTTGGATTTGTATTTCACTACATTAGGCTTATACAATAAGATAAATACATTGCTTTTAAAGGAAAAGGTACAAATTGGGTAGGGGCTGTTACCACTCACTGAAGAGAAACTTAGAACTACCTGTTTCTGCAAGTAACACGCCGTACATATGTGAGGATGAAAGGAAGAATATAACTTTTTTTGAACTGAGGTTATGTATTAGATATGTCAAGTTGCATATTGTTACATGAAATCCACCTCCTAGCTCTGTAGTTATGCATTTGGGCTATGAGAGATACTACCAGTTAATGACCCTATCTGTCTGCTGTCGTTGGAATTAAGTCTATGCTGTAAAGCATTGAGCAAAGTTGTCATCCACTGGGGGTTGCTGTAAGAAGGCCATGCTTCCTTTGAGCTTATACACAGGGGCAGGATGTATCCTGTGCTGGGACAGCAGTTTGAAAGGGTCTCAAAGGAAATTCTTCTGGGGCAGCTACACAGAATGCATACATCATCTTGGTGCATGAGACTCGGATGTGCTGTGCTACAAGACTATTGCCTGTCTGGCATGTTTAGTCTCACAGCAGAGGAGAGGCTGTGTTCTGAGGACTTCCTTGAATCTAACCCAGTACGTTAGTCCAGGACAATGGGTCAGTAGGAGAGAGACCAAAGTGCACAAACTATGGCCATATGGAAGTATGAGGTGTAAGGACAGGATCTGGGAGTTTTTTGCTCAGTGCATGAGAGATGACACAAGGACACTGAGCTGTCCCTTATGTTAGCAAATGCTATTATAGTTATATACTAGTCTCTTCTGCTAATAAACTAAATGGTGCCAGAGCATGAGCATAGGCACAGGAACCAGTCCAGTCTGATTAACTGTTAGAATGATCCCTGGCACTAGGATAAGTTTGGCTTGATCAGGTTTGACCTGGACCAGCTAGCAGTTCTTATCCAGTTCTTGAGGTCAGGAATTAGCAAGAACCAGGGACCACTCCCAGCAGTTATTCAGATGGTCTTTTTTGAAGATCAACAAAGTTTAATAATATAAAGAGGACTTTTGTGTCAGGTGAACTTAATTCAAGAGAACTGCCTCAAAAACATTTGCTTTGACTGCATGAATATAACCAAACTGAAGAGGTCTTTTTCATCAGTAATAAGTGATACAGAAAATTTGAAATACTCTAGGAAAAATATCTACAGTGGATCATTATTTTTTTGTATGAAGTTATCCTAAATAGTCCCTCAGGGAGATTATCTTTTCCACTGAAGCACTACAGATGGCTTTTCCAACCCCCCTAATTTTTAATATGTTAATAAACTCTCTTAAAAGTAATTCTGGTTAACCTCATAATCCACATAACTGTCCACTTCTTTTTTGGCCTTGCCAAACTTTTTGCCTTGATGAAGTCCTTTGGCAATGAGTTCCAGGTTGGTCATGAAGATGGTTGACTGGGCCAAACAACCTAGGAGATCCAGGAGGAAAAACAGGTTGTCCTGTCAATCTCATTATTTATGCTGTAATCATGTGTCAAGAAACACAGGCCTGTTGCAGCAGCAGAGACCTTTAGAAGTGGAGACACTGAACACCTGGAGCTGGACAAAACTGGTTTTAGGGATTACAAAGGCAACAAATGGTATCTAATATATGTAAATGTCATGATGTGTGGTAAATTTACATGCATCCTTGAGTAGCAGACCAATAAGTAAAGGGAAAGATAGAAATGTGTATGAGAAAACATATATAAATGACCTTAAGTTGAAGGAGACAAGAAGAAAGAGGAAAAACAGAAGCACAGAGGAAGAGGAAACCGTATACTTGAACATCCTATTCCTCCTGGTGAAGGACTCAAGATTCTGAGAACTCTGTAACGTTGCACTACTTCTAGCAACAGTGTGAAACCACTGACTTCAGCACCGAGGGAACCAGGGGACAGGTGAAAGTAGCACCAGGAAAAAGGGTAGAAACTAAGAAGTGTGTAAATTGCAATTTTAACTGCATCATTAATATTATTGCAACTTTTTCTGTATTTAAGCACTCTACCTGCATTATTATTGTTTCCTATAATAGTTAGATCTAGACTAATGATGATTCTTGAATTAGACTGCTAAGATTTCCATTACACTAATGATAACTTCTCCACTTTACATAAGGTCTTTGCCCATAAACAAAATTTTGAATGCAACAACAGCCACACAGCCAAGACTAACTCACATGATTGATAGTGCAGATCACATACATGGGGCACTCAGGCACACAGGGTAGGGCTGCTGCATGTTAGTGGCATGGTATGCAATGCTCAGACCTCTTCTTGGGTGGAAATTTTCAAGTCAAAACTCTAGAGTAGGAAGTGATATATATTATGCAGCTTCTAACAGAGATGAATTATAACAGGAGTTGGACTATTAGCTACTGTCACAACACAGATGAAATAACAACAGGATGTTCCTGGCAGGCAAGTATCAGCTGGCAAAGCTACAGACTGAATGCTCCTGCCAGGTAAATCAATTTTGTATATCACAGAGCTAGTCTGGAAGAGGAAGCTGGGTGCAATAACTAAAAATAGCTACAATTTTTGTGTGTGTCTGTGTTTTTGTTTGTTTGTTTGTTTTTCTTTTGAGTAAGGTTTTAATGACATTTCTTGGAGAAGAAAAAGAGAGAGCCTGGCTAGGAATAGAAAACAGAACAACTCGACATATTTAAGGGGAGCAAAATCTGTTTTAGAGTGAAATCCCACTCACCCCATCACAGTGAACTTTGGTCTCCAGGTGTGGGCATCTTCTCATATATATGTCTGCTTTCCTTAAGGCAGGTCTTCCTGCTGAGCTGGTGATCTGGAGTTGTTCCCTAAGCAGAGAGGAGGTTTATTCATTCCATGGTGAGAGAAACAATGCATAGGAGAGAAGGGTTAAACAGTGCTCTGAAGCTGCCTTTCTCTCTTGTTGTAGTCTGGAGGCAGCCTAAGAAGCCATCCTCAGCTGGAGGCCTCAGCCATAGCTTCTCAGAGAAGAGTCCATGACAGTATGTATAGTTTGTGCAGGTTGTCAAGTTTCTATGTTGTCTGAAGTAACTTTCTACTTGAAAAACTCTGTTAACATTTAGAGATCTGAACCCTTCACCTTCTGAGCGCAGTAAAGACCATTATTAATTATAAAGAAATGGAAGCGCTAAGAATGGAGCAATGCAACCTTTGTTCTGGGTCCCCTCTGTGCTCTAATAAGTTTGATATCACATTCTCTGTTTATTTAGGGTTGGGTTTTATTTTTTATATGTAATTATGTTCAAAGCAACTCACAGAAAGCTGAGCAGAGAAGTTGCTTGCACTAACATAACATAGTAACTGCTGAGTGGCTGTCTTGATCTCTTGTGATGACATGAAAGGAAAGCCAAACAAACACCCAGCAGACATGTTGTCTTTGCTTGTGTGAAGAAGAGATAGCAAATCTTAGGGAAACATGTTCCTTATTATTATCAGTAATGAAGGCTGCCATACTATATATTAAACAGACTTGGTGCTGATACTTAAAAATAAACACTCTTAATGAATTCTACACCAGTGTGTCATTAGCTATTATTTAGTATTCTGGCAACTGAACGCTAACAACATGCTTATGGGTGATGCATATGAAGAAAGCAAACAATAATCAAATTTTTGGTTTTAAACTACTGGGTGAATAAAAGATGAATGGAGACCTGTATGTAGCTTTTACAGTGTAATATGACGCAACTACTAAATTATTCTTCAGGATGTAATTGTTATTGATGTAGTAACTGTTATTTTAGTGATTTCAGTTCAAGCATTGATGTTTTGAAATACATTTTATGCTACAAGTCTCCACAGTTTTAGATATCATGTTCTGTTGTGGTTGAAGGCATATACAGTTTTCTTCATATATTTAATTCAATTTCCCTGCTGAACCAGTGGTGACAGTACCCTCAGTACCCTATTGTATAAATGTATACAATAAACATAAATATGTCTACAGTTTGAACGTGATCACTTGCTTCAAATATCTCTAGGTGTAGACCTGTTGAGTTCAGAGAAATGTGTCTATTCAGGACCTTCAGATGAATA
Organism: Cygnus olor; assembly: GCF_009769625.2. Taxonomy (NCBI): domain Eukaryota; kingdom Metazoa; phylum Chordata; class Aves; order Anseriformes; family Anatidae; genus Cygnus; species Cygnus olor. The sequence continues at coordinate 148,247,312 of NC_049170.1, read as the reverse complement.
TGCAATCTTTGTCCTAGAAGACTGAGGATGAGCTTCAATTCCATTTAGCAGTTAATAGGACTTCCCAATTAAGTGATCCTTAATTTAACCAAATGGAGAAATGTGGCTATAGTCCTGATGAAATCTGGCCCCATTTGTACAGCTCAATGGCCATGTGCATGTCAGTGATAAGAAGTGTACCTCAAGGGTCTGTATTGGGACACTTTAATATTTTTGTCAGCAACATAAACAGTGGGATTGAGTGCACCTTCAGCAAGTCTTCATATGACACCAAGCTGAGCGGTGCTGTTGATACAATAAAAGGAAGGGATGCCATCCAGAGGGACCTGGACAAGTTTGAGAAGTGGACCCATGCAAACCTCATGAATTCATTAAGACCAAGTGAAAAAAAAATGTACTTGGTTTGGGGCAATCCCAAACATCAGTACAGACTGGGGGATGAATGGATTGAAAGCAGACTTCCAGAGGAGGACCTGGGGGTACTGGTGGCTGAAAAATTGGACATGAGTTGGCAGTGCATGCTTGCAACCCTGGGCTGTATCAAAAGAAGCATGGCTAGCAGGTGCAGGGAGGTGATTCTCTCTCTCTCTACTCCACTCTCATGAGAACCTCCCTGGAGTACTGCGTTCAGCTCTGAAACCCTCAGCACAAGGTAGAAATGGACTTGTTAGAGTGAGTCCAGAGGAAGTCCACAAAGATGATCAGGCTGGAACACCTTTCCTACAAAGACAAGCTGAGAGACCTAGGGTTGTTTAGCCTGGAGAAGAGAAGGCCCAGGGACACCTTATTGCAGCTTTTCAGTACTTAAAGGGGGCTTATAAGAAAGATGGAGAGAGACTTTTTACCAGGGCATGTAGTGATAGGACAAGAGTTAATGGTTAAAGTTATAGGGCACAGCACTGAAACTCTTGCTAATGCCAAGATGAAAAATGTCCACCAAGATAGTCACCTCATCACAGAAGGCTATCAGTTTGGTCAAGTATGATTTCCCTTTCCTAATCCATGTTCAATATTCTGAATCATCTTCTTGTCCTTCATATGTCGGTGAATGGTTTCTAGGATTAATTGCTCCATCACTTTCCTGGGGATGAACGTGAGGCTGAGGAGCCTGTAGTTTCCTGGATCCTCCTTCTTTCCCTTCTTTAAGATAAGAGTGGCATATGCTTTCTTCCAGTCCTCAGGAATGTCCCTGACCACTATGGCCTTTCAAAGATAATTGAGAATGGCTTCACAATTCACAGGGACCCTCCCCTGTCCCAGATCCATTCCCTCGGGTCCTGTCGCTGTCCCCAGAGAGCAGAGCTCAGCACCTGCCCCTCCGCTCCCCTCGTGAGGGAGCTGCAGGCCAATGTGAGGCCTCCCTTTAGTCTGCTCTTCTCCAGACTGAACAAACCAAGTGATCTCAGCCACTCTTCATATGTCTTGCCCTCTAGACCCTTCACCATCTTTGTAGCCCTTCTTTGGACACTCTCTAACAATTTTATGTCCTTCTTATACCATGGTGCCTGAAACTGCACACAGTACTCAGGGCGAGGTCGCACCAGCACAGAGTAGAGCTGGACAATCACTTCCCTTGACTGGCTAGCAATGCTGTGCTTGATACACCCCAGGATACAGCTGGTTCTTTTCGCTGCCAGGGCATGGTATTGACTCATATTCACCTTGCTATTGACCAAAACACCCACAACCCTTTCTGAAGCCTTTTGTCCCCCAGTCTGAATGTACAGCCAGGGTTGTCCTATCCCAGGTGCAGAATCCAACACTTGCTCTTGTTAAATTTCATATTGTTGGTGATTGCTCAGCTCTGTTATTTGTCAAGACCTCACTGCAAGGCCTCTCTACCCTTGATGGCATCAACAACTCCTCCCAGTTTTGTGTCATCCACACACTTACACAGTATACCTTCAAGTGCTATATCCTACAACCACCTCATGGTTGCTGTTGCCAGGCCTGACCCCAAAAGTTTGCTGTGAAGAGGAACAAATCTACTGCAAATAAAATGCCTTCTTGTGTTACACAGATGCTGACTGGTAGTTCATCACAGGAATAATCTTTGCACTTATGGTCATCCCTTAGAGAGGACGTTTCACAAATCAGTGTTTTGAGGCTGTGATTGCAAAAGGTAAAACATTATGCTAAACATTGTCTGATGAGAATTTTGTTTAGTCAGAAGCAAAATGTTGATTAATGTTTCAAACAGATATGAAATAGTATGTTTCTTTCTTCTGCTGAGTAGTTCATTCCAGAAACTGCTGCAGGGCCAGTCAAAGGGTCTTAGAAATCATGTACCAGCCACTGAAACAGAATAGAAATTTAAACAGACTGATTGGTAAACTTTTTCTTCATGCGGTAAAATCACATATGATACTTACTTAAAAAAATGTGCAAGGCCATCATTCTTTTGTCTTTGTTTTCTACTCATTGTATAAATAAGATCTGGAAGTGTGGAGCCAAAAGGAGAAATGAGTTTAAACGTAGTCTCTGTAGCTGTTAACATCAGTGGTCTGCCTGAAATGTTTGGCGCAGGATATAAAAGAGCCTGTAATTGCTGGGAGCTAAAAGAGTTTTCCAAAATAATGATCATTTTAAACTTGTCATGTTCCTTTTGTTTTGGCCACTGTAGGGGACAAGATAGTAATCTACAAGGATCTTTGGTATGGTACAGTTTCACTATTCTTACACACACACAAAGTGCTAGCACTATCTTGGTGTTTAAAGAAGCACTGTTATAACACATGAACATAACCTCCAAACGTTGGTGGGGCAAATGTGTTTTTCAGAGCAGAATTCTCACTAACACTCCAACAGTGAAATTTTGAGTATTGCTATTATGAAAAAATGAGACTCACTGTAAAATCTTCACTAGGAACTACAGCTCCATCCCCATGCTTCTCTCCCCTCCTCTCCCTTGAGTAATTGGAAAGGAAACACTGGAAATTATATGTGAGAAGTACTCCTGGCATGGTCACCAGCTGTGGCTGAAGTGATGAGACATTGTGAAATCCAAATGAATAGCTCATTATGAGGAAAAGCTTTGTTCAACTGTTATGCAGTGCTGAGGAATCCATACCTCATTTGCAGGGGAAGAAAATGTTCTGTTTCAATTCCTTGAAGAGATGTTACCCACTTCTTGTGGGCAGTCACTTCAGTGTTATAGCTTCCCTCTTGATTCCAGCTATGTAAAAAATGTTGACCATATCAAACATGCTGACTGTTGAATTACTTGGACAAATATTATGTACAAGGAGCAGAATACTGAAAAACAGTAAAGGATCTCTGGGTCCTCCTCTTCTTACCCAAGATTTGTTTATATATGAATGTTATATTATATATAAAAAAGTGGGAGGTCTAGAGTGTAGACATGCTTGGGAAGAACACACAGATCTCATAAAATACTGTTCTTAATACCTGTGATGAATTTTCCCATGGAGTTTGCTTGGGGTAACAATCGAGAGTTGGACTGTCCCTTTTTCAATCTTTAACTTGGGTTCCTCTGACAGGTGACCTGAAGATAGCCACATCTTCTATAACCAAAAAGGTTGTAGAAATATAACCTTTTCACTTGGAGAAAACAAAATATGCAAAACTAGTACACATCAATAAACTACAGTGTAAGTGGTTCTACATTGCAATTCTGAACGGCTTATTTTTTAATTGGCTTTTCCTCACCTTACATGAACTGTCTAAAGGCTGAACTGTTTAAATCACTCTCAAAATTCCCTCCGGGTCATGTAAAAGGAACATGTAGTTAATTCAACTCACTATTAGATAAGCATTAATGTTGGACACAGTTGATATTATGTATTTTACCTTATTTATTTTGATTATAGTCAATTTTTCTAGGGTGCAGCTAGGTTGATCAGGAAGCATGGAAATGCACATCAAAAAAGACTTACTTTTGCTGAAATTGAGCTATGCTTTGCCATTGACTACCGTGTGGTCAAGATTTAACCTCTGATGTGCGTAAAAATACTTGCAATATTTATCTTGTGATCTATGTTTGGCTTTTTTCTTCCTGCACATAATAAAAAAGAATGTTGATTAAACAACTATCTCAGAAGAAATATTCAGCATGGACAGTGGAGATACTAGCTGTTACTAAAAAATTTTCAAATTACTGTGATAGTTTCTCCTATAGATTTGCTGGGAAATTTTGTAGATTGGTCTATAGGGAAGTCACGGAGCTGGTTTGGAAAGGTGACCAACAAAAGCAGTACTGCATTCCCATTGAGTATGCATTTTCTTAACTCTGAAGACCTTGTTCAATATCTCCACTGAACTGAATTATTGATATCTTTCTGACATAAATTTCACATAAACACGTTCTTTTGATTTGCTGGAGCATATACCATGAAAACGCTGATAAAAAATATATATTTTATCTCAGCCTGTAGAAGAAACTCTGCCCAAAGTTCAGGGGGTCTATATACCCTATCACTCATCCTCTTTTTACCTGTATCCTTTCTCCAGTCACCATACCTCAATGTATTTACATATGAAGCATATTCCCTAAATTTGTGATATTTCTGTCACCTAACTATCTAATGTCTATGTTTTGTCACGTTTAAGAATTCGGCCCTTGGAGTGCACTGGGCTACATTTCTCACTGTGCAGAGACTGAAAAATGTTCTCTTAGTAAATGGAAATACCCAAAGAGGCAACTAGTTGTGGATGTGGGTTTTTTTGAGATTAAGAGAGAACAAATTGAATCATTGCATCTAGGACCTTAAGGAAGATTTCATATGTCTCTAAACTTTAGAGTTCAAGCCCATCTAAACAGAACAGTCTTAAAAAAACAGAAATGTCTGTGGATCTCTGCTACACAAAGCTCTCGGATTGCTTCTGTTTGTCTATTAATAGACAACAGTTTTCACTCTATAGATATATATAGATAGAAAAAAAGATGTATGTTTCCATTTAACAGTCAGAACAGGTCTATTAGCTACATATTTAATATCTATTATAAGAAAATAAAATAAATTATGACTGGATTTTCAGAGACAAAAGAAATTCAGTGTTACTGAATGCAACTATATTCCTTTAAATTTGCAAACATCTCTGTTTATGATTACAGTTATGATAGACATCATTAAATTCATAATTAGTCCATTTTACCGTAAGTAACAATAAAAGATATATCAATATATGTATTTAAGTGTAGCTGGCTTAAATTAAATTTTTCTCATCTTCTTTCTTTGCTTCTCATGTTTATATCCCAAGGACAGGACTGGTCAAGATGCAGTCTGTGGTACTTGAAAAAGTCAATGAATATAAAAGCCTATTATTTTAAGGGCCTCTTTAGGGCTATAACACTCTTAACAAGCCTCTCAGGGCTAACATTTAACACGTGTGCCCTATAGAAGCCTACAGTTTACCACGTGCCATCAATTTCATATAGACCCATATATGGCTGTCAACCAGGTGCAGCTCTGCCTGCTCCATGAGAGTTCAAGTATTTTAGTGCAACCCATGATGGCTTAAGTATGCTAAATAGCTATCTGCTCTCCTGCTTTGTTGAGGTTACATGCTGAGACCAAAGCTGGTAATGCCTGAAAATTATTTCTCACCTATTTTCACTCCACCTTTCATTGGACAAACAAAACAATGCTAACACGTAAAGCTAGAAGTCTTGCAGCTTGCAGCCTGAAAAGAACATGTGGCTTTTTGTGTTATTTAGTGCAATTTAATATAATAATGAAATCCCATCATCTAAATTTCTAACTTTAAAATTTCTCAAAAATCTGGACTTCGTATTTTTTTTTGAAAACTGTGTTACGTTGCAGAAAATTTTCATGATAAACAGAGAGTAGATTTCTACTGCAGTTCCTACATTTTCATGAGAAAAGAGCAGTAGCACATCTCGTTTTGCTGTGAGAAGAAAATGTGCCTAAAAGTGTCCATGCTTCTGTTTTTGACATCCTTAAAGAAGCTATGCACAAGTTTTGAGGGTGTTTGTGTCTTGAAAATGTTTTGTGTAATGATATTATTCAGCTTCTTCCCTTTCTGGTGATGTATTAGGAATATGTAGAAATTGGCTGAAGTTATAAGAGGGTGGAAAACCACAACTGGCACGGAAACTGTAGATTTTTCAAACTAAGCTTTTCCTTCTAAGAATGGCAACATTATGGAGAGATTTGTATGTAGAGAAAACAGTTGTCTGAGACATAGGCATTGTCTTTTTGTAGACAGGAAGATGGTAGAAGAAAATAAAAGCTAGTCTTTACCTCTGTAATGTTTTCAAGGGCTCTTCAAAATCCCGTTTCTCTTACATAGATTTGTTTTTTCTCTTAGTGTTGTACAGTGCTCTTATACAGTTTATTTTTGGGAAACATTCCATGTTATTTTATAGAAAGCACGCCCTGATTACCATTGTATTCACTAGCCATGTATATATAAAATTGCCTCTGAGCCTTAGTGGTTTGGTTTGGGTATTTAATTGTTTGATTTGTTTATTGTATATGATGAATTACTGTTTATTGGTTTAAACTCACCCAGGGTACACTTTATAAAAATGCTGTTTCAATTGCTAAAATACACAGATTTAATTTGTTTGAGAAGCTAATGTAGCTTACACAGTGAGTTGGTTGGTATGAGTACTGACCTTCCTTTGATGTTCCATGACTCAATGGCCTCCTAAGGGCATTTCTCAAGCCATTTAGGGAATTACAATGGTTTTTCTTGCTGGACTGCAGTCAGGCCCAGTAGAACTATTCTCTGGATATGAAGAAAGTATTTGAATATTTTAATGGCTGAATATTGAACATTTGAATTGAGACAAGATGTAAATTCCTGTTGAGACCAACAGATAACTTCATCAAAGAAGAAATGATGATCAAATAAAGAAAACCTTAGGGGAAAAAAAAAAAAAGTGGTGAGATTTTCCAGATAAAACTTTTTGATTTCCTTTTTATCTTGAAACTGATTTTTATTTTTTATATCTCCAGAAAGTAGCAAGGGATATTCAAAATATGATGAAAATGTTAATTGCACTCTAGGTCAAATAATGTATGGTTACATCTAAAACATAGTACTTTTTTAACAAGAAACATTTAAATTTGAGTGGATCAAAACAGACTTTTTCTTATTACTAGTCATCTTTCAAAAGTATCTCACATAAAAACAACCCTATCCTTAACTATAACGGTCTTTGAATCACATTTCTGAGGGTTATTGGAAGGTGCCCTTTCCAATATGGATGGTTGCCCTCATCTTAGAATGGCCAATCACTAATGTGGTCGCTATGTTTCATATCGCTACCACAGGATATGTTCCATTTCTACTAGTAGGATTTCAACTGATGTACTACAAAATACTATATGTGATACTATATCACTGTGATCAAAATGGTTTTGACTTTTGATCAAAAATGGACTGGACTGAGTAGAGATTAGTGGGAAAATAAAACTGTGCATTTTGCCTGGAATAAATGTATATATCTGCACACTGTGTTTACTTAGTATGAAATATGACTGTACATAGTACCAGAAGTCTAGGCCACAGATGTATTGTTTCATAAATAAAGCCTTGCACATGGGTGAAAATGTATTTTCGTGAAATTGATGTGAAGCTCATATAAGTAATATGTTTACCTGACTTCATGTGGAATTTGGCTGTTAGATCAATGGATGTTTTCCAGAAATCACTGAGGGGAACTGAAAGTGGGCTGAGGAGACACTAGTAGCTTTACAATGTTCAATAAAAATGTAAGCTCATGGGGTCATGTCGAACAGAATACGGACTACCTCATCTCCTGAAACAGCTGTTTTTCAGAAAATAAAATGCTATTCTTCGTCCCAGGAAAAAAAGTTTTTATTTATTTATTTATTTATTTTAGAGCTGTTCATGTTGAATTTAGAAAACAAGGTGTACGGCTACTTCCCTTGGTAAACAGGATGGAAAATGTCCCTATATTTATTTCTTGTTAAATGAGTATTTTCAGAATGCTTTTCTTGAAATGTCAGATCTGTGAGTAACAGCTGACCATCAAATATACTGAATCTTATACTGTGATATTGTATAGTTCTTGTGGCTTTTGTTTCACATCTTAAACCATTAATTCCTTTAAAAATCACAGAGAAACTAAGCAATAGGTGGGAAAACTAAAATCATAGGCTTATTCATAACAGGGGTAGAAGTTAAGAGAAAGTGCTTTGGCATAACATTTGATATTTCTTGGAAACTTTATTTGATGCTGTTGGCTGTAAACCTCTTTTGGTTATGTTCTTTAGACAAGCTGTTATAATGTTGAAATCTCAGTTCTTCCTCATGACGTCTAAATGGTATATTGTTATTAGCTTTACAGATGAACACAATCAAATACTGTTGACTCTGTGTTGAATTTGTATTCTTTATTTTATTGGGCTCTTTATTTTTTAGTTGACTTTATTTAGCAGATAAGGAGATGATTATCCCAAAATATTGAATGAAATTCCATAATGTACTGGGAAGTGCTCTAAGACACTTTCTATCTGTACATCTACTTCTGGAACTTGTTTAGAAGGACACGATCTCTCCTTTCAGGAAGGAAATATCGGTGGAATTGTAATACACCATCAGAATACAGTAATTTCTAACATCTCATAGTCCTTTCCATGGCTTTAAGAGGAGGTATTTTTTGGAAAAGAGCTTCTTGAAGGCTCTCTGAAGTTTAAAGTTCATCAGAATTCCACAGGGATTTGCCTAGTTTGTGTTTTTCTCATACTCAGGAGGAACGAAAAGGAATAAATCATTATCTACTATTATACATTACAATTATTTTAACACTGATGAGATAATCATGGAGTTAGGCTAAGAACTACACTTTTGAAAATCTTACAGTCATAGAAACAATAAGGTTGGAAAAGACCTCCAAGATCATCTGGTCCCACCATCCCCCTACCATCAATGTTACCCACTAAACCATGTCCCTAAGTACATCTTATCACTACCCTGCGTAGGGAGAAAAGACAATTATTTACAAACAACTTTACAAACATACAGTTGGACAAGTTAATGGGTACAGCGATACTGTGTACATGCCAGGTCCCACCCCAGCCAACAGAACAAATACAAAGAAAAGTGCATGGACCCATCCATGTATTTAAAAACAAATAAGATGCTATTTAACTCTCTCAACATAGATGATCTGAATGCAGTTCCTCTTGCAGAAAAAACATTGCTGATGTTGCTCGGAGAAGAGGTAAAAGAGCCCTTGTATGTTCCTTCAGGGGAGAGACTCTGATCCTGTGTCCTAAAGGACTACCCTAAAGGAGGGAAGTGTTTCCCATCAGACACCATTAAACACCCATTCCTCTCTGTCTCCTCAGTGCTTCCTGCAAGGTTTGTCAGACTGACCCTGGGTTAGACTCTTAATTTTCTTAGGTTCCCGTCTTGAGAGCCTACCTTTTTCCAAACACTGTACATAGATCCCAGCTTAGGGGATCCATCAGGCAACTGGGTGCTGTAAGTAAGTCCAAGTAAGTCTCACTCTGAGCTCTGCCAGGAAAGCCTAATCCACTTTTGAAGTACTAGAAAATCAGAAATAATTTAAAAGAAAATATATGTCATGTCCAACTGTTTTAAAGCTTCTGAAATTTCCCTTACATTGTGCTGTTCAATGGGGGAGCAAAGGAAGAGTATTTTCTCTCATGATGAAGTACTGGAGAATGAAACAAAAATATTCCTCTGGTGTGCACCTTCATCCAAAATACCTGGCCTCAACAATGATGGAAGCTAGGATATCCAGTTAGGCATAAGCTAATATGGGTAGTCACAGCTTCTGGAGTAATAAGGCCATTTGCAAGTAATATGGTTACCATTTTTGCCCTCAAAGAAGAGAGTCGAATTCATCTTGTCTCTGGAATGAAAAAACTCTTTTTACAGGCCCCAAGCCCACTGTTGGCTCTGCTGGATTTTGTATTTACACAGCTACCATAACAATTTATCTGATATTTTTCAGTCAATCTTGCATTCGTGGTTTGAGTGCTGGTTAAATAAAGATAACTCTATCTTGTATTGTGTAAGTGCTGTAGGATTCCTCAGAACAATCACAACTCTGACTAGTTCAGCTTATTTTTATAGTGTAGTTTTTGTAGTGAAATGCTTTGCCATTCTGCAGGGCTGAGTAAACATCCACTCATGCTAGACAGTGTTTTTCTGTTTGTTTATGTCAATTAAAGAGCTTGAATATACAGACAGAGAATCCTACATTACTTCCCTTAAACCAACAGAATATGTAATCAGCTGGGCTTGGTGCCGAGAAGCTGATTTCTGATGATAAACTGAAGTAAAACAAAATCTGCTCCATATGGTGCAATTGTAAACTTTGTGACTATAAACAAAAACATGCTGTGTGATTAAATATTGTGATGCAAAAACAGCCATGAAGCTCTATCACTCAAGGCATGTCCAATGCCAGCCTGCTCACTTTCAAGTACACTCTTGAACTAATAGGGAGGCTGAGATAGCAGGTGATGCTTATTGTGTGCATGGCTGCTGTGTGTATCCCCAGGGGAAGGATGTGGTGGTTCACATTTCTGAGCCCTGGTCATGAGATGGGACATACCCTGCGTCTGGCAACAGCTGCCCCTGTCCCTGTTTTTCTAGACAGTGCCACATGTTTAGCTGCTGATTGGAGATACAAAGGCAACCAAACTCATGTCAGGAGTGAAACTCCCTCTCTTTCCATCTGTTGCATGGTTGGCATTGCATGCTCTTATCCTCAGCAGGTGTGTAAAAGTGGAAAGGCTCGGTACACTGATTCCTTGGCTTCCTAAAAACCTAGATATTATAACTGCTCCATATTGTAAGTCATTTATAATCCTATACATTTCCTGGGAGAAGGAGCATGAAGGCAGCTCATAGAAGGAAACCAGGCTGAGGTATTCAACAGACACCAAGATACACAGGTGAAAACAGTATGTACTCACCAAACATTTGCAGATCTGGTCCAAGCTGGTGCCTGACATTGTCTTAGGGAGAAAATTAGAGCTTAAGACTACAGCAAGACAAAAGGAAGGTGTGGGGAACCCCAATCTATCCAAGAGATTTTGTTGTTGTTGTTTTTGTTGTTCAAACCTCCCAACCAAGGTTTATTTCACACTGCTGAACTGTTAGTGAGCGTCAGCTGTTTGAGTATGGTATCTTCCCATTTCACATCACTGCAGAAACCATCTACCCCCATGGAAGATGTTTAAATGCTTTGTTTGCAGGAACTGGGATTGTGTTCAGGAGACCCTGGAGCAGAAATGCAAGGGATTTCCTCAAGCTGCAGTAACTTAGCTGTGTCATAAATTAAAGTGGATTAAACCATTCTTTTCTGTAGCGTGTTCAATGATCACTCAGGTTTAGAGCTGTGGAAGAACAAAAGGGAAATACTTTGCCACTATGAATTAACAGCAGGCCCTGTAAACAGTCTCACTAAAGGAAGGAACGACATACAACTTTTTCACTGTGTTCGCAAGAAATTGTTTGAGGGAAGGAGGCCAAAAAAAGATTACCCCCAGCTTCAAACTGTAAAACCGTTTAGAGTTGTTAAGGACCCCATGCACTCTTCTTATACTGCAAAACCAGAACCTCGGGGAAACAAAACATGAGGAACTGGAAAGAAAGAACTGAAGATTTATTGATGTTTTCAGCATAACTACTCATCAGTCCCCTTTGGCAGAAAAGGAAATGAGCCTGCTTTTCTCTTTCAACTAAATGAGGGTTTTCTAAAATGCCTCCTTCTCATATAAGTATGGAATAACACACTTTAGAAAAAGTATATCATAAGGATAACTGTAACATATATAGACATTATTTTTTAAACTGAGAACAAACAAAAGGTACCCTGCTGTTTGACTTAGTCAGGACAACTATTCCTCTGGGTTTAAATCAGAAAGGTTTCCAACTCTATTGTTGCAGGCATGCCTGAAGCATCAGTAAAGGAAAGGATTTCCAATCTTTTTAATAGAAATTCTCAATAGGACAGAGATATTTCTTGTTCTTAATTTATTTTGCTTTTGTGTTGATCACTCAAATAGCCATGTAATGTTTGGAGGTGGCTCGGGGTAAAGATGCAGCTGAACAGATTTTGCTATTAGTTTCCAAAATGTAACAAAACTCCAGCCCTCTTCTGAAAGGGACTGTATGTGTCAAGTGACTTGTTCAGGGTTAGAGGGAGGCAACTGAGCTTCCCAGGTCCCCATGAGCCTTGTTTGGCATCTGGTTTTGCTTACTTATCCAACAGCAAGCAAAGGTGCTTGGCAGCACTGAGTATAGGGAGGTAAATGAATCAAGACAAAGAAAAACTGAAAAATACAAGGAATCTGAAAACATTAATAGCAGGCACAGCCATTTCTAGTAATCATAAGACAGGCACCAAGAGTAAAGTTTTCTCTTAAGAAGGTGCTGTGAAACTGAGGCAGAGTGTAGAACACACAAGCAAAGTTCAAACCCAAACATGACGTGGAGATGACTGCAGCAGCACTCATGGCTGACTTCCCCTGCAAGGATGGCCAACAGCCAATAAGCAATACTAGTACTACCACCAGATTTCTCTGAAGCCTTTAACACAGTTACTCACAAGGCCATAGCTGGAGAAGTAGATGCCTCCAGATGGTTAAGGGAATGCAGAATCATAGAATGGCTCTAGTTGCAAGGGACTTTAAAGATTCCTTTTTAGTTCCAACCCTGCCACCCACTGGATCAGAAGGACATAATGGTGTCTCTTGTCCATCCCTACTGTTAAGGTCTGGCTGGCTGGGCCATCACCTCACCTTTGCCTTCTTAAATATAGGATTGTACGGTCCTGCCATCCTTGGCCCTGAAACCTACTTGACCCCTGAGATTTGTCTGTAACTTAAATTACCATCTTTGAAACTTACCACCAAGGTATCAGCCTTCGTGATTATAGCTCACAGTACAAATTTGGAACATAAAATACACACAGATGTCCACCCTCAGAAGTTTAAGAAAAAATATGTGCATCCAAGCGGTGTGTATTTCTCCAAGTTTGTTTCCTCAACTCTCTGAAACCTTCTTTAAGTGAAGTCTGCTCCTCCAGCACTGCTACTCTGCCTCTTGGCATTCGTCTTCTAAATCACAGTCTACCCAGCTGAGCTCTCCTTCTCTGGCTGGCTTTTGTCATGCAATCGAATCTCTTCCTGTCAAAAGAAGAATCATCCAGTCCCTTCCTTTCTCTTCACAGGTCTTATCACATTTAAAATCTTGTCACTCTTGGTACTTTCTAACCATCCTTTTCCTTGTTTCAGTTTCTTCATCCTGCCTGAGCAATTTCTGTTCCCTCCAAACCCTGTAACTGTAGACGGGTAAGAGAAGGGGCTCCTTTCAGCTCCAATTACATTGTTTCCTGTTCCAAGTGTTTTAGCAAAGGAGAAACTCTATTGGATACTCTCCACTGCTCTTTGCCTGGTTATGCATGACCAGCACTAACTACAAACCAGTAATCACAATTACTAAATTGTAAATACATTCTCCAAATCATCTCACCCTTTCACTGTTTGCTCTTGCCCGTTACGTGAAAATCCACTGCCATGCTCATGACTCGCTGAAACAGGTGTGTTCATCTACAGCACTGATGCAAACAAGACCCACAACACTTGTCAGATCTTATATTAAGTCAGTACAGTTAGGCTTATTCTGAACAGAACTTCTGTAATTCTTTATGGCAACACTCCTGCTTTAAAGTTCAATTTGACTTGAGGAGCCCCTACTCTGAGAAAAAATCTCATGAAAAATAATTATCCTTTCTCTTTTTTTTTTCTTTTCTTTTTTTTTTTTTTTTTCCCCATTTACTTGGAATCTTTCATAAAGAGCATAACTGTTAACTGCTAACACCTGAATCACAAATGACCCAACTGATCCACTTAGACTGCTATTGCATACTGCAACGTTCTCTTCCTAGAAAAGTAGCAGTACAGTCTTCTGTGCAACACATTGTGAAAGTAGAGAAGTAGTTTAGGTGAGTCAACAACTTCAATCTGTTCTGAAGCAGTGAGCATGGAAGGAGTTTCATTATTCTGACATAAATTCAGAGTGATGCCTCTCCAGTTTTATTTGTGCCAGGGTAATTAGTATATCTGCAACTATTGCATGTCCTATACATATTTGTGAGTGACAGCCATATAAAGAACTGAACTGTTGCCTTGGATGCTCTAATAGCCCTTGTAAGATGTATATAGCTTTCTTTCCTGTGACCTGTCTAAATAATGCTTTCCAATAAATTTCCCTCAGCTTTGCGTCACATGAGCTCATTGAAAAGTAAATGTTCCTCTGTTTTATCATACGTTTTGAGTTTACTAGCATATATATTTGCATTACTGTAGTTTCCTGGTAAACATATGCACATACTTCCTTAAACCTTTTCCTTATCTTTAGGCTCTTTTAGATAATTTCACATATTTGAATGAAATTGTTTTTCTCCTTTGTCTATTTAATAACACACACTTCTTGTTTATTCAGTGTCTTTCAACAAAAGGCTGTAAAATATTTGCAGAAATGGGCTAGCAATTTGAAAAACAAGAAATATTGATCCTTAGGCAAAACATTTGGAGAAGTGCCTACTTATTTAGGGTTCTTAACTTCAATATGAACTATGCCAAGCAGGAGACATCAAATGTTGTTTCAATCTGGACATAGAGCCATTGACCACAACTCTCCAAGGGCAGCCTGCAAACCAGTTTCTTATCCACTGAATGGTCCACCCTTCAAATCTGCACGTCTCTACAATTTGGAGGTCAGGATGTCATGTGGGACCATGTCAAAGGCCTTACAGGAGTCCAGGTAGATGACATCAGTAAGACTTTCCTTGTTAACTGATGCAGTCACTCCATCACAGAAGGCCACCAGATTGGTCAGGCACGATTTGCCCTTGGTGAAGCCATGCTCGCTGTCTCAGATCACCTCTTTGTCTTGAATGTGCCTTGACATTGCTTCTAGGAGGACCTGTTCCATGACCTTCCCAGGCACAGAGATGAGGCTCACTGGTCTGTAGTTCCCTGCATCCTCCCTTCTACACTTTTTTAAAATAGAGGTGATGTTTCCCTTTTTCCTGTCACCAGGGACTTCACCTAACTGCCAGGACTTCTCAAATATGATGGAGAGAGGTTTGGCAACTCCATCAGCCAGTTCCCTCAGGACCCTGAGATGTCTGGAATTGGGCCCCATAGACCTGTACTTGTTCAGTTTCTTCAGGTGGTCTTGAACCTGCTCTTTGATTACAGTGTGTGGGACTTTTCTCCCCTAGCCCTCACCTACAGGTTCAGGGAACGAAGACATGGGAAGCCTGACTGTCAGTGAAGACTAAGGCAAAGAGGTTGTGGAGTACCTCAGCCTTCTCCCTGTCTGTCATTACCAGTTCTCCCTTCTCATTTGTAAGAGGGGGTACACTCTCTTTGGCCTTTCTTTTCTGGCTAATGTACCTCTAGAATCCTGTTTTGTTATTCTTTGCATACCTTACCAAGCTCAGTTCCATCTGTGCATTGGCTTTCCTGATCCTATCCCCACACATCTGGACAGCATCCCTGTACTCTTCCCAGGACACATGTTTTTCCACTGCCTGTGCATTTCCTTCTTGCACCTCGATTTGACCAGCAGGTTCTTGCTCAGCCATCCCAGTTGTCTGCCATCCCTGCCCGCATTCTTACCCAGGGAGTTGGAGAATTCTTGTGTTCTAAGAAAAACATCCTTACAGAGTTGCCAGCTCTGTTCAGCTCCTGTGTCTCTAAGGACAGTGTCCCAGGGGACCTTGTCCACTAGGTCTTTAAATAGCTGGAAGTTCGCTCTTCGGAAGTTCAGGGTCCTGACTTTGCTCCTCACCAGGTCCATATTCCTTGAGATCACAATGTATATCTTGTCTTCCTTTTTTTTTTTTTTTTTGGTTATTTTATCTATAGTCTGCCCTAAAAAGTGAAAATCAGAAAGTTTTCTCTTTTGTGCATGGTAAAGGACTCCTAATAGTTTTGACTCCAGCAGGATCCTACCAGTTCTGCTGCAGTGAAGCTGTGATTGAAGGAAACTCCTCCCTCTCTGTGGAGTCAGTTTGGAGCAGTCCTCAGAAATGCAGCAATTAGGACTAAACCATATCAGGTGGCTCCACACATGCTGGAGCAATTTAGGACTAGGAAGGAAGAAAAGTAACTTACTGTTGCTTTTAGCCTCAAACTTAGAGTCTCCAAACTCCATGTTGTACCTCTTGGAGTCACAATGCAAGAACACAAATTAAGTGAAACAAAAATGTAATCAATTGATTACAGGAAGTTTGTGAGTTTGAGAAAGGACTATGCAAACATGTGAGAACAATGGGCTTATATGTTGCCCATACAAACACAGTGAGCTAAATTGTTGTACCAGAGGTGGCTGAAAGGGCAGAGCACAGAGAGCTGCAGGGCAATGCTGCGATCAGTAGGGCTGTGTCTGTGCCTGTGCTGGCTGCCCTGGGCTGCAGATGAACGGAGAACTACAGGCTAAGTCATGAACCTATAACCCTAGTCCCAGCAGACATCTGCTGCCTCCAGGATTTGCCAGGTGGTAATGACAGTGAAGAAACACTCCTTTTGTGCCTGGGATGCTGTTTTTCCAGGTCCTTAAGAAAGGAGAAAGCTACAGAGCTGCTAGAGTTCAGCTCCATGCTGACAGCTATCTTTATATGAAGACAGTTTTAGGAGAGTTTTAGTCAAAATTATAGTACTAGAGGTATTTTGAACATCTCATCTTGAGAAATGAGCCTCTATGAAAGGAGCCTGGCAGCCCTATCTAGTCTTTGTTTCTAGATATGAATTACCCCAGGGTAGTTATTCTGTGGACTAACCTTGAGTCATGAACCCTGGAAAGGCTGGGATCCAGATGGTATTGACCATATGTGAACAACAGAAAGTAGGTAGAGGTAGACAGAGAAATGGGCTTTTTATATATAAAACATCAAGAACATGATGGAAACTAAACTCAGTTCTGTAAGAATTGTGCAAGCAAAAAGCACAAATAAGATGGCAAGGACATTGGTTATGTTCAGTTCTGAAACACACATGAATTTATTTATTTTGGGTCCCATGTTCACAGTGAGTGATTTTTGTGAATCTGCATATTTGTCTTCTTTCATGATCGTGATATCATTTTTAGACATGCTAGTACTCTCATTTTAGACTTGGTAAAAATTCAAGCGGAAAATTATTGTCCAAAATCACGTGCAACATGTAGCTTGTATTTTCTTTTTGCAATTATTTTCTGGATAGTGTCAAAGTAAATCAAATCAATTTTCCCAGCTTTCCCTCACAATAGTTAACTGCCATTTTCTTTGATTCCTCTTTAATATATTTCTTTTGGCTCCAGTGTGACTCAAGATGTACATTTTGTTTAGTATGATCTGATGGACAATGACACAGCAATGAAACTCAGGATTTACCTCTGCCTTGTACCATCCAAATGATGTTGGACAACTCCTATGCTTCCAATTCCTCTTTATCCTCTTTACCTTTTTTTTTTTCCCCTATTTTTTTTTCACCTCACCTTCTGCTGCCTTCTTTCCTGAAGAGCTCTACAGTCCCTGATACCACATGACAAGTCTAGTATGTGGTGCTTTCCCCTGTTGTATGACTAGATATCCATCTATCATGTGATAAGGTAGAGCCTGGTACTAGAGGAAGTGTTGAGGGAAGAGTATGGGCTGGGGGCTGTCCATACCATCCATAAATGTTATATAATCTCTTTTCTTCAGATCAAGTGTTTTTCCTTACTTGTTTAGCCTTGGAATAACAGCCAACAGGTAAGGACCCACATTAGGTTTTGTAGCTGTTCTTCATTGCAATGGACTTAAAGCTCATTTCAAAGTGTAGCTGAGTGCAGCATCTCTGCATGAAACAAGAAGATAAATATTAAATCATTCTATAAAAATATAAAAATTAAGAGAAATAAAGATTTATTTAAAAAAAAAAAAACAGTCAAGGTTTGGTCGTCATATTAAATGAATACCAGCTGATGTTACTAGTTTAACTTGACACTAAAAAGCATGGTCAAAGGAAAACATATACATTTATCTTTCAAACAGCACTACTAAAGGACCCCTGTTAGCTTTTGATTGCTAAGGCACAGCTAATTTCCTTTATCATGGAACCTGGAAATAGAGATCATGCTGTTTGGCTGGAAGAAATGTCTTTATATACATGAGTTGTGCTGCTTCTTTCTCTCCAATTCAAAAATTAAATACAGAAAAGATTCTGTATTTAATTGGAATTAAATACAAGATATGTTCACCAACAAAGTCTCTTGAAATCTCTGCCTATAATCTTTCCCATAGGAATAAAGAAATTAACATAAATAAGCTATAACCAATAACACAGCCAAATTTATTAAGAACCTCAACCACTGTGAATTTTCCTCTAAATAAAGCAGCCCTCATTATATAAAGTCTGCACAACCAGCAAGATTAATTCCCTCATCACTATTATTCTCAGAGATGGATTTACTGTATTTAGGAGCTTTTCCAAAAGAAGAAGAAAAAAGAAAAAAAACTGAAAAGAGAAAAGATTTTTCTAATAACACATATCAATGAACTTTTTTTTTTTTTTTCCATCAATGAAACCTGAAGCCTGCTAGTCTGGTTTGTAATAGTAATTGAGAGACAGAGATGGATGTAAATATTCAGATGTTACAGTTTTATCAGCTTGCTCTGTGCATGAAATCTGGAGAGGGAAGATCTTTGTTGGCTAACACCCTTGTAAATATCTTACAATCTGCATTAAAAGCAGAATAAGGCTATGTGTTTACTGCTGATTTCCATGTTTCTGCCAGTTTTTAGGATTATTGATATCTACATGTTCCCCTGGGAAAAAGGAGGCAGCAACCTGCCTGTTTGAAATGCTATAATATACACTCTATACACAATTACCTCCTACAGTTGAATAAAACATGAACTCAGTCATTTCCAAATGTTCACAAAGCATCATTTTTACTCATAACCTCCTTTGGCACAACCCAGCTTACTAACCTGTCCTTATATACAGCCAGTCCAGATGTTAGCTGTCAAAGTAATTATCTGCTGGGTACAGATATCCTTGAAAAGTTTTGACTCCACCATTTATCTCACAGTTGGCAAGTCCATCTTAAAAAACAGTGACGAAGAAGGTCCTGATTCAGCAACCAGTGAAGCTAACATAGCTTAAGCATTAACATCAGCAGTAGTTTTCTTTCACTTCTGTGCGTCATTATCATTTTACACCCCGTAGCCCTCCAATGTACTAAACAGTTTCATGTGCCATGACCTGAAAAAGGTGTTTAAAACCCAAATAACCCTCTCAGTGTCAGAATGGAAGCTGGTAAAGTTGTTTCTGTCCCTGAACAGTTTGATATTCTGCTCAGGTTCAAATATAGGTTCAAATATGGTTACTAGCTTGCAGTGAGGATTGATTCCATATCCCACTGAAGGGGTTGGGGATATGACATTTTTCACATCTGAAAAATTTCTTTTTATATGAATTATTCACAGGAATAGGAAACAACGTCTGCCTGATTCCTCAAACCTTTCACTAGTCATGATAGTCAATCTTTCTGTGGTTCATGAGTTCCAGGTTCTATTTATTTATTTATTTATTTCTAGAAGACTGCTGTGTGATATATGCTGTTGGTTTATTTTCCCCAAAGAATGAAAAGTTTTTAATATGGAATTTTGTATGCACCTACTTTTACAGTCTGGATGTATAAAAATTTGGCAGAGAATAAGAACAGAACATATATATATATTTTTCGTATAAGATTCATCATGTTTTCCTACTAATAGTACAATAAAAACATAGGATGAAATCCAGCTAATAGAAAGTATCTCAAGTATATCTGAATGTATTACTCAGTGGCTGCTTGTTCGCCATGCTTATGCAATATTGCAAAACTAAAGGGCGAGTACTCATGTGAAAGTATATGATATACTGTCTTGTTTGACGGCAGTTTTTTCCACTAGTTTCCGAGAAATCTGAATGATTTGTTACTATAAGGTATTTTTTTCTGGTGGCAAATGCTTCTGTCTCATAGCAGATTACCAAACCAAGTGTGAAAAAGGACTCATTCTTCCCATTCCTCTGTGGTCACACAGAATTCTCAGCAGAGGTAGTTCTACTGCATAGTTGTGTGAATAAGGTTGTTCTAACATGGGTGTGAAGTACATCTAGGAATCAGAAACTGAAGGCAGGACCCACCCAGCAGTATGGCCAGCTAAAGAATTTCCATCTCAGTCTCCGGTGAAACCCTCTGTAGGGTTTTTTTGTAGGAAACAAATTTGGCAAATGGAAAGCCAAATGCTTAGTGCTTCACCTATCTCTGAAGCAGAAATAGCAATTATAACAATAGGAATAAAAATATTTTTCATATGGTAAGGTTGCTGTGGATGTCATAGGAAGCATAATTCAAATGTGAAATTAAAGTAAACATTCACTGAATTTTAGTATAAAATTAATGACTTTATGTTAACAAGGCCTATTATATTACACAACTGCTTTCCACGGGAAACAATAGAAGTGTTTGGGGTTTTCACAGATGGTCCAGTGGAAGCATTGGGAAATATATTGCAAGTACTAATACCGTGTGAGAAGTAAACAAATTCACTTTATGGTATTTTATTTTATTTTTTAAAGGTCTGTTCTTAAAGTCCACATCATGACAGCTCACAACAGATGTTCCTAACATAACTTTTGACCTAACCAAACTGAGGAGGAGGCAGCCTTCTCCTGCCTTCTGTCCCTGGCTTTAAACATAGGAAGTTAAATGAGGTTTTTGATCTTTCGGTGTAAGAGGTCTCAAACCCAGAGGTCTCATTTTTCAAGAAAGCACCTGAATTTTGCCAGACTGTAATTAATATTAGGAGGCAACTTCTCTCCTAGTGCAGAAGGGACATGTGCAGCCAGGACTATCAGATATAGGTCTGGAAAGAAGAGAATTAAGTGTGTATCTAGCACACTGCTAGAAGTAAGGATTTGGATGAACATGAGAAGTCCTGGATTTAGGACTCTACTTTTAATGTCCTTTATACTTTTTGCTTGATGATTTCTTTAACACACTTCTGAAGGCATCTAGGTGCAAGAGATGAAATGAAGCAGCACTTGGA
Organism: Cygnus olor; assembly: GCF_009769625.2. NCBI lineage: Eukaryota > Metazoa > Chordata > Aves > Anseriformes > Anatidae > Cygnus > Cygnus olor. The sequence goes on along the minus strand of NC_049170.1, from coordinate 148,226,245 downwards.
GGAATTGGAAGATGGGAAAAACTTCTGTTCTATTAATAGGTAGCAGGGAGAGTTAGAAGTATCCTCTGTTACTGATTATTCAGGTCCTTCCAAGCTGTTCAGAATTTCTGTTTGTCCCAGTCATATTGTGCTTGTTTTCACACTTAGGACATAGTGTCTGCCTGCAGGGAAATATTGCTTATCCTCGTGCATCCTTGATATTATAACTTATCTTTCTATGTTGTCAGGTGGAAGCGCAAGCTGGAGTTACTTAAATTTTCAGTAGGAACCCTCAGAAACCAAACCTGTCACTTTTCCCTGGAAAATAGAGCATAACCACAGGATTACAAGACTCCATATTATAGAAATCAAGACAAAAAACAAACAAACAAACTCTGATTCACCAACAGTGAACTACCTAAAAATTACAGCAGCCTTTTCATTTGTTATCCCTACTTCAAGTGGAATGCATAAAAGACACACAGGTTCCCTGGACAAGACATTCAGAAAATAAAAGCTCTTTTCAGTCAATTACCTGGAAACATTAGAATCATAGAACCACAGAACGGCTTAGGTTGGAAGGGACCTTAAACACCTAGTTCCAACACCCCTGCCATAGGCAGGGACACCTCCCACTAAACCAAGTCACTCAAAGCCCCATCCAATGTCTTGAACACTTCCAGGGATGGGGCGTCCACAGCTTCTCTGAGCTACCTGTTCCAGTGCCTCACCACCCTCAGAGTAAATAATTTCCTCCTCATATGTAATCTAAACCTACCCTATTTTAGTTTGAAACCATTATTCTTTGTCCTATCACTACACTGCCTGATTAGCCTGTTGAGCAAGGATGTCAAGGTCTACAGTAGTCATCAAATGCCTTTACTTTCTTTGAACTTGCTCCAATGGTGATGTTTCATTACTAGCTGGGGCAGCCCCTTTCAACCATTTCCTGGTATTCTGACACTATTCCATGCAAGAGTATTCACCTCTAGTTCTGCAGATGTTGTTTCGCAAATAATGGGAAGCACTGCAGAGAATTTCCATCATGATATCTCAACAGCTCTGTAGACTGTGCTCCTGTGTCTTTATTTTACCAAATGCTCACTATAATAAAATCTTTTAAGTAGTAATGTATGTAGCTGAACTGTTTTTTGTTTGCTTGTTTGTTTTCCAAGGGCAATGTGCTCTTAACATGACTCAGCGCTACACAGGGGTAGGTAGATAAGGGTCAGACAAATGCAGTGGATTTTTTCACTAACAACTAGAGAATAAGGTACTACACTGTTCAAGTATTCATATTTTGGCATCATGTTGTTTCTTTGCTTCTTATAGACTTCCTTGTGCAGAAGATATGGACCCCAAGCTGGCCATGAACCTTCTGCAGAGGCCATACAGTCAACCATTTGGCATTATCAAAAATTGAATACAAGTATTTACCATTTAGTGCTACTGAAGACCATACAGAGCTAGAACAGTCTCAGTTGGTGACAAGACATTCTTTAGTATACCATTAGTCTGTGTATAGAGAGGCTCTGCCCTTTATGGAATAGGCTCTTGGCATACAGAAATGAGTCCTAGCGCCAAACTGATGTATTGAGAATAACAATGTAATAGAGATTCAAACTCTGAAACTCAGGCAATAAAGGTTGTTGCAGTGAACTTCCTCTGGCTCAGTCTCATACTAGTAGAGCAGTTTTTATTTATTTTTATTCATAATTTTTATTAGAATCTTCTGTTAGCTTCAGACAAGGATATTTGGTTGGCTTGAGGGATAACTGGAAGGAGACAATGAAAGGAAGTGGATAATGTTGCTACATAATGTTTAGGTGTGGTAAACTGAGCCTATTTCACCCCAAAGTCTTAAAGGAATACAGACTTGCATTTTTCAGGTTGACAGAATTGTTGCACACAGATAATACCCTAAAATTTGCTCTGTCGATATCCTGGGTAACTTACACTGTCTGAATCCAGTTAAGTAAACAAGGCATTATTGTTTAGTTGAATGACAATGAAACCCATACTTCAAGGTAAATGATTCAACATGATCCACTGAGGGTTGATATTTTCTAGAAAACAACTGCCAGGATTAATTCATAGACAAAAGAATAATATAATGCAGGCAAACCTTGATATATATCACTTGGATGGGCATTGGGATATTGTATATTTCATCACCTTAAGTGGTTTCTTCATCAAGCAAATCCAAAAACTTTGAACATAAGGGAAAACATTAGGTACATTTTGTCCTCATAGTCACTGGATTTTGCTCACAAAGTAGAATTGTCTTTGAAAGTGAAATTCCTTAGTTTTTGGCATGTTTTTATGTGCATTGGAGAAGGTTTTTCTCCTTTGGCATATTGCTTTTTCTTTTACATATCCTTATTTCATCAGTTATATTCACTGAATGTGATTCCAATCTTTTTCTCCCTTGTTTGTTGGACCACTGAACCAGGGTAAATGAAGGCACATGGCCAACCATATGGTAACAATAACATCAGTGCTGCAGTAGAGGAAGATCAAGAGTTGCATATACATAAGGTAATATGGAATATATTTATACAATTTTGAAGAATATCACTAGTCTGTTTTCTTCAGTAATATTTATGTTCTTTGGAATGACAGAATGAGGTCAAATCCAAGATGCATTACATTGAAAGTACCAGTCACAAAAAAACTTGTCCCTTTCATCTGTTCTAAATTTCAGTCTTGCATATAGCTTTGTGGGAATTATAATATATCAAGCACTATTGGTATTTGCCTGGAAAAAAGTGTAATCTTCTTTTCAGAAAATTGATGTAATTAAAAAAAATGGAATAACAAAATGTCTAGTGTTTCGAGCAGTAGAGCTAGAATTTATGTCCTATACAACTTCCCATTGTTTTCAGAATAACCTATTTATCAGATCCATTTCTTTTGCCAGCTGGGATAGCTTCAGTGTTCAGAAAGTGGTGGTACAGACTGTAACATATAAACCTGTACATAGTTGTCAATTAAACTTTTCAGCTAAACATTGAAAAGATATCTGTGAAAAATCTTGTAAAAATGACTTTGCATCTTTTAAACAAATCTAGTTTGTTTGTTGATCTTAGTCATCAGCAACTCTGGAAGATCCTCATATGTACTTAACCATCAGTCTTAGTTTAGTTTTGAGCTGCTTAACTTGAAATTGGTTTATCAGTTTTTAGTCATGTAAACAGAAGAGCTGGAAAGATGGCCAAAAGTAATAAATAATTGATCCTAGCAGAATTGGGTAGGACTGCAACACTTTGAAATACTGTCTTAATGAAGTGGAAGTACCAGAGCTTTTAAGAAAAGGAGGGAAAACATCATTCGAAATTGTAGTGATTTCATTAAGGACGGAAGAGGTTAATACCTTTAAATATTTGAGTTTGTTTAGCTGTTAAATTAAGCTATACATTGTGTATTCAAACCCATGGAAACAAATAGACTCATCAATCTGTATTTTTAAGTGAACAGCTTCTATGGAAATATCAGCCAATATTCACTTTTCCACGTCTTTATAGCTGTCATTTACAACTCAGGTAACTATCATTTACCAGCTCTATTAGTTATGGAGTTTTGACATCCTTCTGTAGATATGTTATAGGTCTGACTACCACTGTTACAACCAAGCATACTGCATTACAAATTAGGTTTGTGACAGACTCATCTTGAGATTGCTAAAAGGAAGCATGTGTGATTGGTGAGAAAACTGAAGAACTAAGAATTTAATTGCAAGACAATTTATTGGAATCTATTTTATTGGCATTTTCTATGACATCTCAGATTTTCTACTGCTAGAGAGAAAATATAGGTACATATTCACTACGGATGGATGGTATCTAAGGTGAAATTAAAAGACAATTTACATTTTTTCAGTAATTTTAATTTCTGTCCGGGAGTTCCTGGCAGGCTAATGACAACAGAGAGAATTGTAAGGTCAGACTACAATGAATTCTTCTGTATGAAGAGCTCTAAATATTCTGTGATGTTCTTAAGGGGTATGTTCAGGCTGCACAGTTCTGTGTTACTTGAGCTAGTGCCCAATACAGATCTGGGCAAGTTAGTCAGCATAAAGTTCTAAATATTTGCTTATGTGAAAAATCTTTTTGGGGTAAAAATGTTATGTCATATCAATGTTTGCCTAACATTGTTACATCAAGATGTACTGCTTGAGAATGAATGACCTCTCTTTTCTGTTTCTTCTGTTAATTCAGACTAAATTTCCATCATATTGTGTACCTATTTAGGGTTCAATGAAATTATCATAATAGAAATAAAAGAACAAAGAAGTGACATTTGAACAGTTTGGTGTAACCCAATTTATTCCAGGCTCAACCACATAAAGTACCATCGTTCTGCCAAAAGGCTGTCAATTAATTTTAGAAACCAAATAAATGACTGCTGCATTCTTACGAATAAAATAATATTTGACACAAATTTAAAGCTCTGCTGGTTATATATGAATGAATCATGAATACAGACTTCCACTTAGTCTGCACTTGTTTCTGTAGGTAACACACTGATCATAAAATATCATTCCCACGTAATTAGAAAGGAAGAGGAAATCTTGCTGCATCAATCATCTCCTTTTTTTAAGAAAAGATTTGCAAGCTGAAATATGCTAACACATTTTTTGGCAGTTAGGGCAGGTGGGCAGATACATGGTGCAGCTGAAGAATGTTACTTGTTAAATCTCTGCAGTTTTAATCCGAGCACTCATCTTTGGTGGCAGGAGCTAGCTTCAAAAAGAGTTTTCGTACTAATGGTTGAAGACACTCTATATCTTTGAACCTGATACTGAGGCATAGAAGTTACAGCACATGTGAGAGTAGAAAGACTTCCTAGCTAAGGGATGGACTCAGAAATGTAGAGGAAAAGTAATAGAGGGAGATTAAGATAACAGGTATGGAAGTGGAGCAGTCACAAGAAGAGATGAAGTTTCTTTCCAGATATATATTTTTTCCCTTGTCAGTGGTGGCGAATAACTAGATCTTTTATTTTTTATACTCCCAAATTAGAAGATATTTTTCACAGCTCTTTTGCTTCCGCAGTGAATAGTCCTCATGGGATGGAGAGGACTTCAGTTATAACATCTTGCTTCCTCATAATCCCAGTTTATATGAAAATACCACTGATGGGTTTTCCCAGCATGACATCCCCTGGACTCAGGCCCATATTAATCTGTTGTTTCAAAGGAAATTAAGTTGGAACCTGTTTTAGCAGACTGGTTTGTGAAATAGAAGGTTTCAAAAGTTTTTGTTTGTAAGCCTACTGTATATTGTCACCTCTTTTAACAAGAATCATCTCAACTGATTTAGGGACAGTCTTCTCACGTACCAGAATAGACAGCGCAACCTTTGCTGAGTCAGGCTGAGGCTCAAGTGGCTGCTGTGTTCTCTAATAGATGGATATTGAAGTTTCAACCTCATGGTCTGGAATCACCAGACCTAATGCCAGTCTCTAACGCTCAAAGTCCAAGTGGACTCCCACTGCTGTAATTTCCTGTGAAGCAAGAAATGCACCTTGAAGTTTTCAATCTGTTGAAGAGCTCAACTTTGATGTAGAATTAAAATATATTCTGTGTTTCATTTCTCTCCTGGAAGAAGAGGGGCTGTGCGATCAGCTGGGGGAGCACCTGTAGCAGTTGCACTGGATTTCCCTTGTCCACATGGCCATAACTGACCTTCACTCCACAGCAGTAGCTGACGTGTCTGGGAAAAGAGGTAGCTAATTTCCGCTCTCCAGTTCCCAGACAGCTGGTGATGAAGTATCCCTTTTAAACTTCAAAATTTGAGTGCTCCTTCTGTTATACAAAATCCAGGGCTGTTAACTTCATTTTGCAGGGTGTAATGCAGCACCAACCACCATAGGGAGTGAAAAAAGAAGGACTTCTAGAGAGATCCTGTGATTCAGACTCCTCCTGTAATGGGCCCAACCTTTCTTTCCAAGCTGGAATTGTTTCAGGCTGATGTTTATGAGACCTGATGCAGAAAACTCTTCAACTTCAGGAGAACCTTGTCAAACCTTATTAGAAAGTAACAGATGAATTTTGAAGTCATTTCCATTTGTTTGAACAGTTGGTGAGGTGAATCCTCGCCCTTTTGGAAAAAAAAATAATAAAAAAATTAAAAAGCACAGTTTCAGTGCTCTATTTTTTTCAAATAGTTTTGCAGATATTTAATCGTTTACCACATGCTTTTAGAGAGTAGATAAGTTAAGCCACTTTAACAAATGTGGATGGAGAACAAAGACTGAGCACAGTTTATCCTTGGCATGCTATTAAAGAGGAATTTCAAGAAGAAAAGAAAAGAAACTCTGAATGGGTCTCCAGCTCCACAAGTTATATGCACAAACTACTGTTAGCTCATGAATGTGTGAAACATTCTAGGCTAAATCTTACAGCATCTGACTGACCACAATAGTTTGGAGAACAGTTTAATGCTATCTCTACCATATATAGGTCTGCAATTCCGTGTGCTACCTTAGGCAATCATTGGCTAAAGCACTAAACTATGAAATTAACCTTTTTCACATGAAATTCCAACCATGCTGGATCATCCAGGAGTCATCATTTGCTGCTGGAGGAAATGCTGTCACTTAACGGGCAGGCATAAAAAAGTGATGAATCAAGAAAAGGGTTTTTCCCTTTCCTGGAAGACTGCTCTGGATTCATCTCTGCCTGTCGATCGCAGCCACTCAGTGCTGCCAGAAAACCACAGAAAGGCAGTAGAGTCATACAAAACTTGTCATTTTTGTGAGATCATAGTGTCTATCCTTTAATGGCCAAGCTAAGTAGGAGTCATCCCAAACCACTGGAACCACTTTTGTATTGCTCATTGGGAGGCTCACAGCATTCATCCCACAGAGAATCCATACATACCCAGATGATATATAACCTAGATACATGGCACAAGCTTTTTAGAATTTGTCTTACACAGAGAAGTTTTCAGAGAAAACATCTTTGTCACTTGCACCTTTTGTTATTGAAATTGAAAATATGTTCCCTGTGTAGCAATAAATCATTTTTCAAAGAATTTCAAGTATCTCTTACCTAGCAAAAACCTTACATACCTTTGCATAGGTAAGTTCTCCTATAGCTATGTTGCATGATTAAAGAAAATTAATATGATGAATCTTGCAAATATAAGAAAAGTACAGGTATTTTAAAAGTAGGACAACTTTCAAAGCGCTATGCAACAAAGAAGGAAGTATGTAATATAGTCAGAGTTGCAGAGCCCCTGTTATATTTCAGAAGTCTGGACCACTTCTGTTCTTTTTATGTACATCATCTCATGAATGAATAATACCAGTCACAGAAAGAACTAAAGCCAATGGAAAAGTAGTCTTGGACTTGAAGTGCAAAAGTTTGTGTTTTCTTCCCAGGTCAACCTGTTAGGTGATAAAGCTGGCATGCTGCCTTACATCAAGGTCCTCATTAAACTTGTGCCCTGATTGCTTGATCCATGTTATTTTCTCCTGCATCAGCCAGGTACAAGTGTCAATCCAATATTTCACATGACCACACAACAGCAAAACCTCCAATTGCACATCTTGTTCAGGAACTACAGGACCAAGTGCCCAAACTCAGGAATTGCTGTGACATTGCCACCATTATTTCCTTGCTTCAGTATGATATTACATCCCAGCACAAAGCACTGGGCTTCAGCTATAAATAACTGCATCGACTCATGTTTCTTGCTGGCTGTAGGCATTGTAATGGTGTATCTCACTTTCTACCTGACCTGTGTATGTATTAGTTACACAAAGATTGACTCATTCAGTAAACCATGTGTGGAATCTGCAGCCCCACCACAGGCTCAGAAATACTCTCAAGCCACCTGTGAGGGATATCTTTAGAGGAAGAAGGGCGGAGGTGGTTTTTGGCACAAACCCAAAATGCATCCTTTCAACTAACATTTGGCTTACTGGATTTTGCTGTATAGCTATGTTAAGCTTTTCTGTAATGCTTTGTAATTTCTAGCCTTTTTCAGGGAAGACCATGTGTTGTGTGCCCTGTCTTCACCGTTAGCAGCGGTCTCATTTGGGCAGTGTATCAAGGCCAGGCCAACCTTCTTCGAGATCAAGTAAACATCATGAAGGCTGAACTGGCAACTAATCCATTTCATTACAAAGCAGCATGAATCATGTCAGTCATTTACTTGCCTGCTTTATGATTAATTTGCTGGTACTCATGAAATACATTTTGCAGTTTCCTTCAGCCTTGATGGTTGCTGTAGCTGGGAGATTTGGCTGGCAGGACTGCATAGTCCACTGCCCTGCAGTCAACTCCTTTGCTGTTGGCTATTTCACTCTCAATCTCCTCTTCGATGACAGCAAAATAGCCTCCATAATGGGCAGAAGAAATGACAGAGACTTGCTTTTTGCATGTAGAAAACATTGTCCCAGATTTGACCTCAACAAAACTGCTCCATGTGGCACTTTTCTAGTTATGCCTTAAGGAACTGGATTGTGTCCAGGCCATGGTGTGGTACTAATTACCACAGTTTTTTGGCTAAAAATGAACTATAAATCTTTAAACACCAACAAGTCTGATTAGGTTTGATTTTTTTTGGCACTGTAGCAGTACCTCCAAACAGAATAATGTTTTTTCAGAACAGGTTCAGTACATCTGATACTTCCTTGCATGCAACACTTATCACACAGGTTTATTGAAGCAGGAAGTGGGTTTGCCAGTTTTATTCTTCAAAAAAATTGAGGTAATGCCAGATTTTAAAGTGATAGAAATTGGCATAACACTATTGTCCTGAGTCATGTTTTCAGTAGCTCAGGATATAGCACTTGGATTTTAATCCTGGATGCTAGAGGTAGAGAGGGTTTATCAGGTCATATCGCCTATGTCCGTGTCAGTGAAAAAATGTTCCCTTGTGTACAGAAATAGGAAGCAGCCCTATTTTGTTTTGAACATTTCCCCTCCACTGATGGTGTTTTTACCTCATTCTCTCAGGAATGCTTCATTCAAATGTGTATTTTCCTGGCATTAAATGGTATATTTTTATTTCACATTCAGGTCCACAATCTCTATATCCACGTAATATTTTTTCCCATTTTCTGCTTACATTTTTCAAATATCTGAAGACCATTGTCACGTTTCAGCCTTTTATACTTAAGTCTTAGTTGTTTTTCAAAAGCCAATTCACTTTAGAGCCATAATTGTTCTTACATGTCTTTTTTTAAACTGCACTCCAGTCTGTCAAAAATCACTTGCTGTCCTGCAATAAACAGAATATTCAGGTGCAGATGAACAGATTGGAACAAACAGACTTTGTAGAAGGATGAGGAGAAGAGATACAGACTTTCGTATGTGTGGAGATGTTTGTCTGAGCTTTTGGTGTCATGTTGAATGGAGACGTTCTCCATAGTAGCACCCACTGGTCTCATTTATCTTCCAGCACAAAGAGATGCGGAGTAGGAGAAGCATGTTTAAGTTCTTAAGGTGTTCAGTTTAAAGCAGTCACCCAAATCCTACTCAAGAGTGCAGCCTTGCAGAGATCGATTGCAATGATCACAAAAGGGATGACGTGAACAGGTCACTATCTTATATCACAAATTTTCAGCCTTTCCTATTTTCCAGTGAAGATGATTCAGGTGTAGTGAATTTATGCTAGCATAAATTAATAAACAAACAGGTTTATACCACTAGTTACATTTCACACGCCTGACAGCTGTAGTCCTGGGCACACCTGGAATGCAAACAGAAAACCAGTATGACCGTATTGCTGTGCTGCTATCTTGCATAGTAGTATTTTGAGGTGTTTTCTTTAGGGCTTGACAAAAGAAGCAGTGTACATGTCATAGACATTGATAGAAACTGTACACACTCTTTGAAAATGCCCCTGGAAGTGGGGAGCATCTTCTTTTTTTGCTAGGCAGTAGGAAACATAAAAAATATAAATACAATCGCTAACTTTAAGTTTACACATCACTTAGAAAAGTGGCTGCAGAGCTGGGTAAAGATAACATTGCTAGCTTTATATTAGCTTGCTCAGAAAGATATAAATTACTTTCTTGTTGATGTAAATTAGCCTGTGTATAGCTCTGTGGTGCCACAGATATACCAGCATGAAAACTTGCTAGTCCCCTTTTGAGAAACACAAAAATTTCCTTGAAAATATTGTCCAGGTGTAAGAATTTGGACTCCATTTGACTTTGTACGCTGCTGAGAGGAGCAACAACTGCATACATAAAAGAGCTCCCTTTTATCCCTTTTCTTCTTTCCTCTTGTGCTTCACATAATGCTAATTGCTACGAACACTATCTGGTGGACACAGTCCTTCCTCAATCAGCAATAAAAGTGGCTTTTCTGTTTCCACTGACATACTCAAAAAATCACAAGTCTACACAAAGCCAGGAGACTAAAACAGGGTAGTTTTGTATTTCCCAAGTAGTGCCTAGAGCTCTGAACAAAAACGTCCAAGGAGTTCTCAGCTACACGTAGGGCCCAAATGGTCTTTTAGCAAATGTTAAGACTCTCTAGAACCCAAAAAGGGGAAAGACTGACAAGAAGGATGCAAATGTCATGGTGTTCCTCTTGTAATGCCACATTGCAGGAACACTTGTGACTGAAAGAATTCATGGCTACCCAATGCATGGAGATAGTTATTTGAATAGAAGCATGTCTGAGGGAGAAAGTCCCTAAGTAAGCCACTTGGGCTTCTCTCATTAGGAACTGCTGAGAGTAAAGGACAGGATTTACAGTCTCTCTTTCACAAGATGAAGGAGAAAATGCCTCCCTTTTCAGCAATTACTTATCTCTTTCCTACAGATACCTTTTCTTTCAAGCCTAGAAGAGGGTTTTGCCCTTAATTTGAGGAAGGAAGTGCTATTGTTATATTCCTTCAGCACTGATGGGACCTCATAGATCTGGAAGCATGACAGTACATAAATATCAGCTGATCTTATCCAGCTTGATAAATATCAGCTTGATATTATCCAAATGTGGCTGCTGTTAGTGTGTAGCTATGGAAATGTCAGTATCTGAAGGATGTCTGCTAGGCATGGATAGCCACTGGCATTTCAACATCTGACTGAAGTGTCTTGGAGTGCCTCCATGCTCCTTGGAGGCCTGTCCAAATCACAAACAGTGATAACCCTGAACCTGTAAACTCCCTGTTGCAGAATTATTGCAGAATTAGCAAGGTTATTAGAGTCAGTGAGTGCCACAGCAAAACCCAGTATGGCACCACACTCTGATCCTTCCAGCACCACTTTATGAGGCATTCAGAAGACTCATCGTGATGTTTAGTGTCTATTACTTAAAGATGCTAAGAATGAAATACAGAGAAACCTCCCGCATTTTTGATGTGGCCATGACCTGGGAAAATGTAATTACATTGAAAGGAAATAAATGATATAATCAGTCTAGAGGAAGGTCCTGAAAATAACTGGCAGAAAAGTACAGTGTCGTATATTCTGTACCTGTCTTGAGTATCTGTAACAACATAGATAATAAATCATTTTGTCTATTGTATAAGAAAATAATATGAATATATTCTAAATAAATCAGGAAATTGAATCCGGGAAACTGTAGGTCATCTAAAAACTGAGACAAATATGCCATAAAATTATAGGAAGCAGTTTTCCATATTGTGTCTTTGATCAGTCATATTGGGTGAATTTGACATTATATGTTTTATCCCAAATGGTTACTATTATTTCTACATTGATTTGGCTGGAGGCAGTCCCAGAAAATATGAAATTTCTTGCAAACCCATTACTAGCCAGATGGTTGAGAAAGGTCATGAATGAGTGGGAAAAAAATGGCCTGTTGCTGGATCCAAACAATAAATATGGGACCTCTCAACAGACACCCTAATACGTTGTAGGAAAAAAAAGAGAGTATGATGGGGCTAAAAAAACCCGCTTTATTCATGTTGCAATGATTCCTGAATGTATATCTCTTTCTTTTATAAAGAAAAGAAAACATGACTGCAAGAATGTAGTTAGATCTTTGTTTTATACTTATCCAAGCTTATATAAACAACTTATTCACTCTTCTTTTCTTTTCTTTCTTTCTTCTCTCTTTCTTTCCTTCTTTCTTTTTCCTCTTTCTTTTCTTTCTTTCCTTCTTTCTTTCTTTTTCTTTCTTTCTTTCTTTCTTTCTTTTTCTTTCTTTCTTTCTTCTTCTTTCTTTCTTTCTTTCTTCTCTTCTTTCTTTTCTTTCTTTCTTTCTTTCCTTTCTTTCTATTTCTTTCTTTCTTTCTCTTGTTCTTTCTTTCTTTCTTCTTCTTTCTCTTTTCCTTCCTTCCTTCCTTCTTTCTTTTCTTTCTTTCTTTCTTTCTTTCTTTCTTTCTTTCTTTCTCTCTCTCTCTCTCTCTCTCTCACTTTCTCACTTTCTCTCTTTCTCTCTAACTACACGTCTCCTCTGGATAATTCACAAATGTAATATTGTAAGACATTATAACAAAATTTTTTGGTTCTTTGTTTCAGGGATATTCAGGCAAAACACACAGCCCAACTTTTTGTTTTGTTTGATTCAGTCTCCTTATTCATTTTGTCACTGTTAAAGCCATAATAAAGAAAAGGACAATAGTTCAATTAATCTAATGAGACCAGGTGGTCTTTCAGATCAAGGCACAATCCTGTATCCCAGAAATGTCCTCATTCCTCATGAAATCTTGTTGTACGGACTTGTAATTTCTTGGCTGGTACAAATAGATCACAGTTCTCATTGCCATGGATGGAAAACCCAGTATTATTGCATTTGGAACCTGGAGAGGCACTACAGTGTGTTTTCCAGCTGCTGAAAAGCTTGTAAATATAAGTGTAATTAAGCTGATGGCAATACGATGCATTTGGTCACATATGGTCACTATACAATCACTTCATAATGTTATGAGATACAGTATCTTGTTAAAATAATAAAATACAGTATCTTGTTAAAATGGACCATGGTGGTGCCCACCCCTTTTGGTTTGATAAGGGCTTTGAGATCCACAGGCAGGTTCCTTGTTGTGCTATGGATCTGTGAAGAGCAGACACTTCTGAATTGAGAACAAGGTCAAAATGCCCCCAAAAGCTGATAGGTGCTACAGACTCTTCTTACATTGACTTCATTCTGTTCTCTGACAATTCCTCTAGCCCTAGGGGAGCCAAAGCACCACTTTTATTCATGAATAATTTTTAAGACCTTACATGGATGCAGAAATCTTTTATACGATGCCAAGCATTCAGCCATTGGTACTACTATAGTCAAGTTACTAATTAGTTCCATGCTAGGTTGGTTTTGTTTCCATAGTTGTTAAGAGTCAGACCTCCTACTCTGATGTCAATGTGCTTCCAGAACGAAATCGTTAGGAAAACAATTAGAGCTAGAAAAATATCAAAACACGGGGAAGCAAGCATTTGTTATAATTCTTTATCTGAATAAGTTGTGGCTCCTCTTTTAAAAGAAATATACTCTAAGGAAGTAGAAGTTTCTTGAAATATGGTTTTCCATTTTCTAAATTGCATCCCAGTGCTTGATATTCCAGATAAGGAGTGGGACCAACTGGAAGAAGAAATCAAAGCCCCTCTAAACAGCTCTGACAATTTGTCCAGCGTTCATCATTCACATCTACACCTAAAATCTGAAGCATGCTCGACTATCTAAGGCTTTGTATTAATAACACCTAGATGAAAAGCTGCAATACTACCCCAGGCTAAACCTACCGGCTGTATCCAGCAGGCAGCATGCCATAAAGTTTGAAACGTTATGGAGACATACTACATTATCAGGGTGATGTTGCAAGATCCGGACCACTTTTCTGGCAGTAAGAGCTAGTTTAAGCTGTTCATAGAATATCCAGACCTCTAGGCTATCCTGGAGTGTCTTTGTATGAAAACCACTGTATTCTTGGAAACCTAGCTCAGATTTAGCTAATCGTCGTGGTCTGGCATTTTGAATGCTATGGCTGTATACTGTGCCACTGTGAAGAGTACATCTCAGTAATATTCTTCTTTGCTTCTCGTGCTCTGGGCACAAGGGCGGCTTGGGGAGGGACCACAGAAAAACAGAAAAACACTGAGTGTACTGACAACTGTTGTGTTTTACAAATACATGGCCAATGTCAGGTGAGACTCCTTTGGAGTGGGTCCAATCCACAGAGAAAGAGCTGATCTTCAGTACTACTACATGGGCAAGGGCAATGGAGTACAATAATCTCATGGGTGAATTCCTGTTCTGTATCCCCTGGCTCTTCACCTGAGAGTCCTGTTATTTCATAGACATTAATGACTGCAATTTTTCTAACAGCTGTGAAATCAGGGAAAAGGTGTTACTCATGTCTTACATATGGGTACTGGTATGCTGTCTTGAACTGAGTATGTACAACTGAGGCGTGGAACCCACCAGTGCCTTGACCACAGGAACATTGATCCAGATATTCAGAAATATAAATGAGTAATGTCTACATCCATGAAGCTAATTATATTACTGGCTTTTTATTTATTAATGCTGTTTATTTAATTTTAGGAAACAGTGTACTACCTTGTTCTACCATTTCTCTTAGCTGCTTATCTATAAATAATACTGTGGCTATTTTCTGTACACTGTGGAACATTTTTTAAGTGAAACAGGTCCAGATCAAAAATAACTTCAGTGGTGATTAAGCGGAACACTATGTGATACTGTTTAATATCAATTACCTGCCTCTTCACAGATAAGAAAGTATTTCCTTAAAGAGATTATTTTTCTTCATGAGAAAACATTTTAAGGTGCATGTAACCTTATATTACCTATTTTGAATGGAAGTTTTCAATACTGTTTTGTTGGGACTGCAGATATATCCATAGAATATTCATATGGTAATTTATTGACAAAATTAGAGCAGTGTGTTAATTTGAATCTCTGTCTTCCCTTTTAATTGCAAAAGAAATCCTAGTGACCAGGTAGCAAGACCTGTCACCTTTTGTGCTTAGAAACTGGTTAACTCTCAAGATCCTGTCAGGTAGCTTTTTCCAGTTGCAAGTGCGGCTTAAAACCACTGTTAGTCTTAACTCAGCAATGTATATTCTGTCTCAGGGTTAGCATATAATAATATAAGGAGAAAAAAAAAGAGAGAGAGACTGAAACATCACAAGATAAGCACCCTTAAGAGAATAAAAACTGTTGTGACTAAAAATAATTAAAAGAAAACAATATACTTAATAGCATGTTCCTGCCTTTTAAATCTCAGTGAGGGTTAGCAGAGTAGATCTGCTTCATACACCAAGAAAGCACTGCAAATAATAATAAACAAAGGGTACATTATTTCGTATGCTCGTAAATGGTCCCTCTGAAGGGTAATAATACATGTTGTTAATACATTTTGTAATTCCTTGCCTGTGTTTTTTCTTCAGTGATGATCTTAATGAAAGCCGAGTAGTTTACACAACAGACCAACATAAAATATAAGTTCGGGAGAAATCTGTAGGCCCTGTACAACACAGGCCTGTGTTGACTTATTCATTGTCTTCAAACACTATTTTGTGTTTGCTTGGCTCAACTAATTGAGTTTCTGCTTTTGTAAGCATTAGCTTCAGCAATTCAAATTAAGGAAAAATACTATAAAACAATCTTGGATTAAATTCAGTCCTAATGTAATCACTGAAATTAATCGAGAATTAGTGAAAAAATAGGCTGGCCTATTTTTTCTTCATATTTCATTTACTTCAAGAAATGGAACATGTACAGTAACTTTTTTTAGGGCTTGGAGGACTGTTTCCTCTCATGGTTCAGGTGAAGGCAGCGTTTCTTCCCTTATTTCTACAGCTAATGGGAAACAAATGAAAGTGCCCATCAGGCCCTGTAAAAGAGGTAAGAAGCCCAAGGAAACTTATAGGGAAAGGTAATCCCCTTCATCTTCTTTCTTCCCATGCACTTCATCTTGTGCCAATAATTAACTATCCTGGATCACATGACAAAGATGGAAGTGCCCTCCTAGGTTATCTGTTCTTGTCCAAATGGGGAATCATTCTGCAGTGCAAGAGCCTTATCTGCTTTAGGTTTAAACAAAACTTTGGGGCTCTGTCCTGCTGTCCACTACCTTGTGCTTACAGTGTAACCGAGGAAATATCTTGAAAATATGTAAAAGGAAATTGCAGGTTGTCTACAACATTCTGCATTTCTGCATTAAATAGACTGTGCTACTTTTTTTTTTTTTTTTGGTTGTATAGTTGTGCCCCAGCTGGCTTCAGTATTTGGCATTGTTATGCTTCACTGGAGGCAAAGAACATTGTTCAGATAAACCTACAGTTTCAGCTAAAAATATGATGAAAAGATAAAAAAGGCAATGTCAGAGATCCATGAGTTCTATTGAATTAGTACATTTCAGACACATTTCTCACCATTAATCGCCTTTTGCACATTACTAGAAGCCTTTGTCAGAAGGCACCTGCTCAATTGTATTTATTTCTTCTCCATTACAACTGACTGAATGGTGTAAGAAAAGATTAGCAAATAAAAAGTCTAAAAATTTGCCACTAATCATAGATTCATCTGATACTCTGATACTGATCATCTGATACTGATACTGTCAGTCAGATGTGAAGTGGTTGTAACGAAAATTTGTGGTGGAAAACTTCAAGTCCCAGAGGAGAAATACCCTCATGATTCACTGGTGAGCAATTGTACAGCATAGTAAGTATCACGTAGATGAAAGACAGCTTTTCAACTGTTTGTATTGATTTAAAGAAATCAGAAAAAATAGAGTAAAATGAAATCACCATCAAAGAGAGGAATAAGATTTCCAATGTTTTTCCAGAATTCCTCCATGATATTGTAGTTCACACAATGATATTTTAGATCAACATTGCAACTAATGGGAATTAAACAAAGACAAGTACAAAGTACAATGTAAAAAGAAAATCCACGTTATCCACATTTAGGCCTCTAACTCTAAGTGACATTATTTGTAGAGATAGAGTGTGTTGCAAAACTCATATGAGAATAATTCCGTTCAGGCCAGCAGTATATTGACCAAATATTTATTATGGTCATAATGCAATCCCCAATCTTCCTTTGATCCACTTTCCAGTTCTAAGTTAATTGAGTTGGTGTTTTCACACCAGTATGGGATATTAGAACCAATTTGAGGTGGGGATATCTATGGAGTGAATAAATTTAAGCCATAATGAAAATCTGGAGAAAAATAGTAACAAAATATTTTCCAAAGTATTTCAGAACAAGATAAACATCTTGAATTTTCATCTGACTGAGTTTAGGTGTTCCTGATGTTGTGAATACAATGATTGACCCTAAGAATATTTTCTCTTGATGCTGGCCCCAAGATTCACCCTGCAGTAATTTAATTCTACTGTCAAAGGTAGCAAAGCTGAAAATGGCTGTTCCTTTCCTTGTTAACTCACATTTTACATATTTTAGTTTGTCCTTAAACTGACTGTTTTGGGAAAACATCCACTCTTCTGTCCTTTTGCACATCACGGCTGTCAGAAGTACTGAATAGCAAGTCAAATCACTCAGTTAGAAGAGCCCCATGGTTACGACTCCTGGGCCACACAGAAGATGTGTATTCTTACCAGCCTCTCTGTGCATCTGCCATGGGCCAGGTCGTTGGACATCCTTTGGCAAGGACCGGGAATTGCCCATCAGCACAGCTTAGTGCAGCAAGTCTAGGGGCCCTCTCCAACTGTCTGCTGTGGAAAGCAGGTTCTGGCTACACACCCTGCAGAAATCCACTTGTTTTCTTTATTTGTGTGAGTAGAGTTTACATTATTGAGGACCTTTGTAAGACCCTGGCCAAATCCCATTTCTAAAAGGTCATTGCTGTCTGGTTCATAAACACTGATCCATACCAGATCTTTCCAATATTATAAAACAGAAAAGGACGGGGGGAAACCTGTCTTAGTCACTCCCCTTAACTTGTTTTCTCCCTGTGTCATGTCTAGTCCCCTGCACTAGATATTTGTCATCTTTGGGCTGGGATCCATGGAGATATGAAATGCTGGCAACATCCTCAGTACCCCTTGACTGCGGTTTCACCTCTGCTTCCAGTTATCAGCCTAAATCCTTTCCCTTTTGGCTTTTGCAACATGAAATGCCAAACGTTTCACAATGAGCCAGTGGAAGTGTTTGTGGGTGTGTCGGTGTGAACAGCACCCTGCTCTTCAGCCACTGCTGTTGAGGAAAAAAATACAAATTTCCTTCTTCTGCAAGGCCAGGCACAGCCAACTGCCACAGTCTGTCAGTTGTAACTGTGATTTTATACATTTTTAGGACTGGAACAATAAACAAGGCTCCAGCCTAAGGGCTGGAGACATCCAAGGCCCTCAGCTGCTGCCACCATAGAACCCACCTCTTAGGCCCTTACTTCCTCAGCTGCCGAATGAGGATGCTCATGTGTCTCTGCCTCACTCGTCCCAGGACAGGTGAGCACATTAAAAGATTGAAGGTTGCCTACATCTTCTGATGGTGGGATCACAGAACCACCTTATGGATGCAGGTCATGCTGCAGGATGGATGAAATCCAAGTGCTGACAGGAGCTTCAACCAGGTAAGCCAGAGAGGTGGCTTCCACACAGGTATGCAGCCTGCGTACCAGTCCTCTTTGCAGTAACTTTCTGAAAGGGTTAAATGAACCATATTGTTTGTACTTAAGTAGCTGTGCTGTGCCTGCTTTCTATAACACATTAGAAAATCATGGGTTCCCTGCAAGGCATAAGGAAACACTTTTTCCTCCTTATGCTGTGCATGAAGAATACAAATAGAGAGCTAATGGTTTTTGTCTGGGCACCTTTTGCTCTCTCTGCTGGCAGCCTGCAGGAACAGCAGCAGCTCCTCAAGCCCTGGACATCCCGAGTATCTGAAATCTCAGCACTCTGTAGTTACCAAAAGGAAATTTCACACTGATGTGAAACAGTTTCTGTGTATATTGCTGAGTGAGCCAGTGTAACATGCCTTTTATGTATCCTCTGCCTCTTTTTATAAACTCATGCTAGATGGCTAAATTTCAACGCAAAAGAAGTTAAGTGTGGCAAGAAAGTACTGTCCCTGAGAGGTTAAGTATATGTTTGCCTGTCATATAATTTAATGTAAAAATTAGATTAATGAGTTACAAGGGAGAAGAATACTTTGGAAAATGCTGGCTGCATTAAAAATAGACAACTGAGTATGAAAGATTTCTCCACAGAAGGAAGATATCATACTTCTTCATTGTTTTTTGTCTTTTTGTTTTCCCTTTTTCTGTTCTGTGAATGGAAGTAAGAATTGTCCTTCATCCCTTATTGTTCATGACTGGTTCTCTGGTTGGCTAAATAATCAGCTAGAAATACAAGTATTTTTCATAGAAAATGCATTTACTAAGAGAAAGAGAGATCTCTAAATCAGGTGGATCTGTTAAGATGTGACCACCTAAATGCAATAATCCAAAAAATCAAAAAATCCCCGTGATGATGAAAGTAAAAATTTTGTGCTGCCAGATGGACTGGATAAGATGAATCAATTTCTTCTTCTATGTCGGCAGTTCAACACCTGGAAATGGGGTGTGAGAACAAGGCTACAACCCTCCCCCTTCCCACACAGCTCAGCCATGGCTCCCACCCGGGGCTGTAACTCCCGAACACCATGCAAGTCCAAGGGGTGACTGAGTTTAGCCCTGAAAGAGATTTGCAGGAAGGGATGTTTGCTCATAAAGAAAGTGAATCACTGCAGTACAACACACACACACTAAAATTAAAAGTTAAAATTAAAATTAAAGAAATGGTGGGTCTTGGCAAAGGATATAGCCACAAACAAAAGTATTGAGCGTTCACCTGACAGAAAACAACAACAAAAACTGAACATGCTACACATGTAAACATGAAAGGTAATAAGGTATTCCACTGAATTCACCAGAAGGCTGTGTTCTGTCTTCAGCAGTACACCAGGAGTTGCTCAGAGATTATCAGTTTTGAAGGCCAGAAGAGAACATTAGGCAGGACCTCTCGACACAATATTGACTTCCACATATCTGTAAGGCAGACACATGTGGGATATCTCAGAGGCTGGTGAAAAAATACATTCTCTTCTCTCTTCCATCTGAGGATCTGTGGATCAAAATAATCTTTATTCAGCAGAAGATCATATACTAGTATCCGACCCTGCTGACAAAAGATTTGAATTATGAAATCAGCTATGCCTTAGCAGGACTGAAATGAGGAAGGGGGAAAGAGATGGTCTCCAGGGACGGCAAGATTGCTTTTCCCCCAAGAATGAAAGAAAAGACCCTTCCCTTTCAATTGAGGAGTTTCACTGGACTCACCTTCCTTCACCTTTTTGTTTCAACACCAGACATGAGATACTAGGTAAGCAAATCCAGTATTTAGTAACAGTTTTCGAGACGTAATTTAGACAGTCTTGCATATTTTATCCAACCTCTTGCTGCTAGTCCTGAAAGCGTGCAGGTGCCCTGGAGAAGCTGTGACACTGACCAGTATCCAAGCAAATGTTGTGGATACCCGAAACATCTCTAAGAGACAGATGCTCCTATCTGGGCCCCCGAATTTCTCCTTAGGCACTCACTAATCAGGGCTTGCTACATCATGTCTGGTGTCACATGTCCTGAGGTAGCTGGTGTGATCCTTCAGACCTTGCTCAGGCCAAACATCTTCTGGGCTTTGCACACAGAATCTGTTAAAAAATGAAGTTCAGGAGGAACCTGTAAGGACAGGGACCCTGAACTACTCAGCTCATGGCCTTTGCTCTTACCATTACCCCACTTGCAGTGATGACAAAGTCCCAAGCCCCTTCCTGTGCCGCCCCTGTAATCCCCCTGTTCTAGGGCTATAGGAGCAGGAACATGGCCAGCAGAGATCTCACTGGGTCTGGTCAGCTCCAAGTGCTTCAGGGTAGAGCAGACACGGGGGGGGTGGGTGTTGTCTGCAACAGAAACCTCATTACACTCTTCCCTGTAATGTCTTCACCTGCAGTCATGTGTTGCACATCTGTGGCTTGTTCGAACAGCTGAACACCATTGTACAGCAAACTCTGCAACTCAGAATGGAAGGTTTTTCTTCCCCTGTGGTTCCTAACATCCTCCTTTCATTTCATTTCACTGCTTCCCTGCAGCTCTTAAAATATGATTCAAGGACAACTTTAGTAAAGAGGGAAGTTTTCCAGTTACCACACCTGATTAACAAGGAAACGAGCATCCATCTCCTTCAAATACAGAGGCATGGGCTTGTTCTTGAAAAGCAGACAGGTATTTTGCAGTCTTTCCTGGCACATTGAAGGACTGTGCTTCTGACTGTGAGTGGCCACCATGACCTGAATGTCAGTGACTGCATCTCTCATCTGAGTATCTACAAAGACATGCCCTGCAGAATACTGTATAGAGTCATTAATGCTGTAACAGGACACCATGAAAGTAAATCAGAAAGCAAATAAGACTTCAACACCCAGAAAATGTTGAAAGCCATAAGCTGAACATGTTAGCTCATATAAGATTTGACAGTGTTTCTATTATCTAGTCCTTTGGTGTTACTTTCTTTGGAAAATATCAGAAAATAAATGTCACTGCTGGAGTACATGCAAAATGTTGCCATTGTCAATGCTGTGAAATATGTTCTTTTAAGGTAAATGGGAATGACATTCGCCTTTCAAGTAAGCAAGTAAATTTGGCAGTGGTTGCCCAGACATTTGATGGGGGTGCCTTTCCCTGTCTTTTTCTTGGAAAACTAAGTTGCTTGTGCCTGATTCTTTTTTCACTTTCAGTAGTGTTAAATCCTTAATTATAGTGTAGAGGATCATACCCTGCTTTGTGTCTAAATCTTTCAGCAAAACCCGCCCTTGGGGTACCAGTGAGCAGGCAGCTCCCACTAGGAGCTGTTAACATCCTTCATTGAACAGCAGCACTGAAACAGCAAAAGGAATGTCAAAAAGTTGTATGCACACAAATGCCACAATAATATCTTCTTTAGGACCTGATTCTCCTGTTATTCCAATATAGGGCATAACAACAAGCACTCTGGTAAGGAAAATGGAGTCACACTGTGGAGCTTTGACCTCAGCACAGGATCAAGTCTCTTCCTCATGCAAGACATTACTACCAACTACTACAGCTGAAATATTTACCAGTAGTAAAATGCTTACAGCATGCTGTTTTAAGAATATGTTCTTTTCCTCAGAAAATTCATCCTCAAATTGTCATATGGGTCTGACTTGGAAAGAAAGGGAAGAAGCAAACAGGAAATAATTAAATCATATCAAACTCCTCTGTGTCAGAAGTGCTGAATTTTTGGATTTCATATTTCCTCTCAGCAAGACTCTGCCTTCTCGTTCCACAAAGTTGGTTTGAGTTAGAAATCAACCCAATCTTAAACAAATAAATAAATAAAAATAAAAACTTAAGCAAAACAATTAAACAGTTTGACAATAACAACAACAACAACAAAATTGTAGATTACAGGAAACATTAAAGCTTGAACCAAAACATCTTTTCACTTCATTCATTTCACTACGAAACTTGTAAAAAATTAGTTTTGGTTTGAACCAAACCAATTTTCTTTTCTATCTGAAAAACCCATTGCTTACTGAACTCAGCTAATCACTTCAGTTTCCTCTTAACTAGGGGGCAGAATCATGTATTTTCTGGTCAGTTCCCAAATGATAGTTTGGGACATTTTGAACCAATCCATCTATGTTTGTAACATAATCCACAGTAGTGTTGGACCACCCTCAAGCAGATAAGAAGCAACATGTTATGGGCTATTGAACAGGATTTTATATTGAATAACACAGTTAGGTCACACAGATGTTTCATTTATATACTAATTTTAAATTTCTATGTCTTTCTGTAACTTAGTATTGAAATGTTGGTTCTCTCAGTAATAATAGCAGTCGCTGCAGAAGAGTTGACTCTCTCTGTACCTATTTTAGGGAAAGCCCTACCTTTGGTAACCTACAAAATTGTTCATCTCAGAAAGTTGAAGGATCAGCTGACTGACAGGCTGTGACTCATTCAGCAATGAATAAACAAAGTTTATATAAATGGCCCTGTGAATTCATATTGGAAAAATTGCAAAAGAAAAACAGAGAGCACTTTATTTTGAGGTCCGGGGGTCCGTCTACTTCCCATTAGGCGGAATTACCCTGAAACGTGTTGGGAATTTGTAGGTAAATTAAAAAAAAAAAAATCCTTTCCAGGGGACTAAATAGGTGTGAGATTTGTTCAGAAGCTCAGGATATTTCCTGTCTATTTGAACCTGATAACCCACTGGACAATTCAAATCAAGTAGAAATCTGACAGATCCCTTGCTGTAGCTGACTCACAGGACACAGAAGGACTGTATCAGAGTGCCTGAGTAAAATAATTAAGAAGATGTGTAGGCTTTTAACATGCACAACTGTTTATACATCTTATCTCCTCATTACAGGAAGGCTATAACTTCCACTTTCAATGAATTCTGAAACAAAATGGTTTTAAAGCCATTTTTAATATCCATGAAGCTGGACTGAAACCTCTGCTTATCTAACCTGTGTACCATGTAAAGACTGTCCTTTTGTAATTGCTTATTATTATACAATCACCCTAAGAATCTCTGACGCCTTACAACTTCTTTTTTTGTTTTTTTCTCTTGTTTTATAGACAACACAACAACATAAAAGTTTGGGGAGACATGCAGAAAGCTTGGATGTAGGAGTGCAATCACTACAGCTAGGGTTCCCCTGAGAGTCATTGTAGTGGGCTTTTTGTAGTCATAATTACTTCCCACTGTGCCTGTGGCCAGGCAGGCGGTGGGTGAACAGACCATGACTCTGCTTCCTCCGGCGTCCCTTTGGGATGGTAGGGTGTTCCTGGGCAGGACAGCTGTTGCACACACAACTCACCTCCTGTGTGTGTCTTTTGCTTTGTGTCTCCATCATCAGAAGTCTTTCACCTTTCCTGGCTCATCAAAATTCTGCAACTGATTTGTAGATGAGGCTGGGGAAAAATCACCTGATGGAGAATAAAGAGAGAAGGAGAGGTTATCAACTTTATAACAGAGAGAGATGTGGGGATCTCATCCTAAATATGAGCTTCGTCTCTAGCTCACTATCCATCTCCTCCCCCTCCCAAAGCCGGGAAAAGAAATGAATTTCTGCTGATACAGCAAAATCTACCCAATGAGGTGAGGGATATTTATAGTTATCCCATTTACAGAGTGAGTGATTTATATACTATTCAATTGCCCAAGCAAATATTCAGTGAGCAAACATGAAGGACATTGCAAAAAGTATTAGAAGCAGGTTTGACATTGGGGTTCAGCTGAGCCCTCTGCAGCTGATACCTAGCAGCTCTTTCCTGCTGGTATCTGGCTTATCAGATTTTAAAATATCTCATCAAAACTCCACTTCATTGACTTCAGACTTTGGTATCACTGCTCTGTTCAGTCAAGCAGAACTGTGCTCTGCCAAGAGCTGAACATTACCCTTCCGTAGCTTTGTAGGTTTGCCCATATAATATGTAGCACTCATATGCAAATATTTCTAGATTATATCTTGGGCAATAATTTATATAAATGCATTTGTTTGCCATAACTGTCAACCATGTTTCCTAGCTCAGGAAAAGGGATGAGTGTTCCAGATATTGGCCAGTTCCTGCTCAGAAGACGTTGTCTGAATAGAAAAAAAGACAGCATATTCATCTGAATTGTGGTTGTCTTCAGTGAAGGTGTCTCTGGTTAGTCACCTTAGATTCACCCTTGGCAACTAATGGAGTTCATCAATACAGTCAGGATAATTTATGCTTAGTAGATAGGATCTGATCCTAAAATGACCACTGGCCTTATAATGTTATTGGTGGTACTGTGGTAGACCTACATTGTCTAGAAAGGGAGTCTTGACAGCTAGTTCACAAATAGACATCCAAAATTCAGCAGGATGGTTCCCATTTCTAACCCTACCTAGGTGTATGATTACCATTGGGGTCAACATAACTACATAGGATATATTCCATGTACTCTTCCATGGATGTCTGAGGAGCTGGCCTTTCTTTTCTAACTTTATGTATAGGGTCCGACCCATTAAGAGACTGGGTGATGCATGTATTGCAAGCATTATGCACATGTATTAAAGCTGATACAGGGTGAAGTTCTCACTAGAATACGTTTACATTTTCTGCATTGGGAAAACAGTATGAATGGCTGAGTGCTGAGATTTTAGATCACGTTGCTGTGTCAGCTTTGTCTACGTGGTACAGATTTCTATTAAGAAAATGAGGAAATGATTCTTAAGGAACGGTTACAAATATATAAGTATCATTAAACATCATCATAGTTAGAGACAGCCTGCTGTCCCTATTTATCCAGTATAAAAGTGCCTGGTGCAGTGCCAACTTTCTTACTACCACATACTCGAAGGAAGTATCTTCATCTTGAAACAAATTTCTACCCCTGAGTTTTATCTGACTTCCCTCCAAATATCTTGCAGTCCTTATGGCAATGCTTTATTCACCTGCTGAACACACAGAAACATGTACTGTATTTTTGCTCATGACTAAATGTTCTGTCATGTCTGTCAGCTCATTTAATACCTACAGATGTCAAAAGATCCTGGGAGGTTCAGTAATTTGGTACAGTTCTCCAGATTAGATAGCTTTGATTTCTTTGTTAATCTTCAAGTTTACCTTACAAATGCCAGGGTATACACAGTTCTCTATTTTTGAAAGCATTAAAGTAGGTGTAAACTCTTGTGTGCAGGTGATGCATCCCAGGGTATTTTCTTTTGCACGATTGTTCTTTCTCTCATTTCTTTCTTTCTTTCTCTTTCTTTCTTTCCTTCTTTCTTTCTTTCTTTCTTTCTTTATTTCTTTCTTTCTTTCTTTCTTTCTTTCTTTCTTTCTTTCTTTCTTTCTTTCTTTATTTCTTTCTTTCTTTCTTTCTTTCTTTTCTCTCTGACCTTTGTGGTGTGCAAATATCACATATGCACTAGAGAAAAAGAACATGGCAAGTCTGGGACCTAATGGTGTCCTTGTGGATGTTCCTAGGTGGATTCAAAAGTTTTTCATATTTCCTGGGTCTTGCAGCAGTTTGATTTCCCTGGCAGCCTTGCTTTCAGTTTCTGACTGTCCTGTTCCTGGGAAGCTAACTATCTCCATATGTTTTTGAGAGGGAGCTAGGCAGTGCTTGATCACTGGGAAGAAAATCTGGCAACCAGCTCACTAAAGCCCTTTGTTTAGGAACCCCATTTGTTGATATAGAACACCAAAACATCCCTTCTTCCTTATCAATGGAGTGATTTAAATTCTCATTACATTAGCAAAAGGTTTTACTCCCACCTTGCCATAAGTGGCAGCTATAGGACCAAAATGGAAATTCTTTCTAACAGCAAGTTATTGGTCTCAGTAGTGTTAAAGTGCGACTATAGAGTTGTCGCCCTCCCCCCTCTTCTCTGTTCCCCCCCCCAAAAAAAAATAAAAAGTCACATTTGCTATAAAATGTTTATTAGAGTAATGGAGTTGCCAAATTATTTGAAGTGACTGTGTTTCATACATGTATCCTACCACTCTAAATCTGTGCCAGACAGTCATCAGATAAAAGAGGGATATTTCTAAATGCAGAGAGCACATAAACAGCCACCAAGACTGGAAGGAGTGTTAAGCTGGGTCACAGTGAGTTAGGGTGTCTGTCTCCCACAGGTACCAGAATATTACATTAGGTATAGAAGAATAAATAAAAATAGTGTGCCTTGCTTACGCTAAGGAACAGACAGAGGACGTATGTAGATCCACCCTACTATAATGGCTGACACAGCGCAGGCTAGCAATAATTATTGTCCCACCCACTAGATGAATAAAAAATGAAGGAAGTCTGACTCAGAGACACATCACTGTGTCAACAAATATCCGTAGTAACACATATGCATCTTATGGACATATCTTGAGTTATAACATAATCCAAATATGTTTGGAGCACTATAAATACTTAAGGTGATTTTGAAGTGCTGGAGAAGTTACAAAAATTGTTATAACCATTAAAGTAGGTTTAAAGCTCACTGCTTACCGCATGACATAGAAGTTCTTCAACTAATACATGCAAAAAATGACAGTTGTGTTCTGGAAATGAATGTTTAACTTTCAGTAGAGTAGACCTTTTCCTACGTTTTCTGCCTGGTAACTATTCATTTTCTGGGGTGTGAGGGTGGTACTAAAGGACTCTTGATTAATTAGGAGTTAAAAAAAAACATTTTCTCTTGGCTATGGCAAGTGTGGAGCTGATACAGGGTCATTTCTGAAAGCTCTGTGTGACTACTTGAGATGAACCGCGTAATTACACTAGCAGGTATTTTTGCTATGCCCTTACAATCTTTCATTTACTGTGAGTTGCCACAAGAAAAAAAGCAATATGAGGTAAGTTTGCACTTCAAGTACTGTGTTCAGTTTTGGGCTCTTCCCTACAGAAGTACATTGAAGTGCTAGAGTTTGTCCAAAGAAAGGCAGTGAAGCTGGTGACAGGACTGGAGAGCAAGTCTAAGAGGGGCAGCTGAGGGACAAGAGAAAATGGCCTGAAGTTATGCCAGGGAGGCTTAGGTTGGATATAAGGACAAAATTTCCTCACTGAAGGGTGGAAAGGCTGCCCAGGGAAGTAGTTGAGTCCACCATTCTGGAGTATTTAAAGATGTATAGGTGTAGTGTTTAGGTACATGGTGTAGTGGTAGACTTGGCAGTGCTAGGTTAACTGTTGGACCTGATGACCTTAGAGGTCTTTTCCAACCTAAATGATTCTATGATTCTATGAAACAAACAAACAAAACACTCAAACCCCAGAAACAATCCCCCCCCAAAAAGTAGCATCATCTCAAAGAATGTTGGAAAGAAATAGAAAGATCCTTAACTATTGCATTCTGCCTCTACACTGCAAATTTGGTTTTCCAAATCTGGGGCCTGGTAGATGAAAGTCTTGAAGCAAGTTAAAAAATGGCTTAATTCTCTTATAAGAATATGACCATAGCACTGACTGGGGTTTAACATTTCATGAAGGAGAGACATAATCCAGATCCTGTTAATGGTACAATGTAATACCTAGGCTGTGGAGCCATGACATGGGGAAAGTAATGGGAAAGACACTTCTGGGGAAGTAAAATGTGTAAGGACCACTAAGTGGACTATTGGATGGTAGTAAGCTAGACAGGTAATTTATTGTCTTTCTTCGTTTCTTCTACTGTGTGTTTTTTGTTTATTTATTTGTTGTTTGTTTAATAAGAAACAATATTTTAGTTTGGAAGATTATCCTATCAGTAGATAAAGTCACAGAACCACAGAATGGTAGAGGTTAGTAGAGACCTTCGGGTGCCATCCTGGTCCAACCACTGCTCAAGCAGGGGCATCTAGAACAGGTTGCCCAAAACCATGTCCAGGTGACTTTCGAATATCTCCAAAGAAGGAGACTCTACAATCTCTGTGGACAGCTTGTTCCAGTGCTCAGTCACCCATAAGATTAGAATATATTAAGCTCCTATCTGTAGGATTTGAGAAGATGTATACTAAAGGAATTAAGAAGGGTTAGAAGTGTAATTATTCCAGAAACTACATAAATGCACTGACATAATTATGCCATATCTGTAAAGAACCTTCTATATACAAGATAATAGCTGTGAGCAGTGGAGTCATGTTTCAATGTCTATGCAAATCACATTTAAACACTTTGTACCATTTTTTTTTCTACCAGTCCTGTAAAATCTTAATCAAACAAACAGCATTCTCAAGCACTCTGCGGAGTCTCCACCCAATATTTTAAAAGTCTTTGCCAGATTTGGCCAATTTGAATGGAGATCAGTTTGACATGATTTTGTCATTGATTTACTGGGCAGGAAAGAAATCATGCAAAAGTGTGTGAAGTGAAGCATGCAGAAGCTGATAACAACTCCTTTTCTCAAGCTAGCTAGCTGGTGCCAAATCTCACTGGCTGATATTCAGGCAAATGCAGGTGCAGTTGCTTCTCCACATCTGTATCTTGCAAAATATATATCTTCGTATTGGCAACTCCATTCTTACATATGGAAGGATAAAATGATTATCTTAGAGTTAACTCCTGTGATGGTTCTGGATGAGAATCAAAGGGCTCCTTTGAAGGCCCGGATGTATGGTCAAGTTACAACAGCTTTACAAATTATTGTGCATCAGGTGATGGATCAGGATTTCCAAGAACTGCTTAAGAACTTTTCTGGAGCCTCCGCAGCAATGAGAAAATGTGGTACAGCTCACATCAATGGCAGGAGTTACAACAGAAAAGGTCTGACCTGTCCTCTCGATTTCAGGAGAACAGAGGACCCTTAGCACAGAGAAAGTGAGATGAGCACAATTTGGACGTTCCTGGAGGGCTGTGCAGCAGCTGTATCACAAGTGGAAGTGACATTACCCCAGTGTCCAGCCCAAAGGACATAGGGTATACATTGCCCTTTAATTTCTCCTGCTCAGCCCATGCCCAGATGAAAAGTTTTCTGGTATGTCTGTGACTTTGCAGGTTTTCGTATTCCGAGTGCTGAAACTTCAGTCTGTGGGAACTTTCTAGGCAAAGGACATTTCAATTATTTTTCTAGCCTATTTTAAGGCCAAACATACCCACAATTATATTGCCATATATTATAAAAAAATATGTTTCCAGAAAATGTCTGCAGCTACCCTGTGGGTGATATGACAGGAGGGAAAGAGGGTAATTGAACAGTGTTGGGATATGAAGGCATTTGACTGGCAAACGGATGCTGTGGGTGATGTTAAAGGAAATGAATGATTCAGGATTAAGAAACTGGGAAAAACACACAGATCTTTTATCAAACCATGCTTTCAAACAGTGGCTTTTGTGGTATATGTGGTTATCTGGTTTGCCTTTTTGACCAGAAGCTGCTTGGGCTGTAAACTTTCTAGCGCTCTATGTTCATACAATGCTAGACACTATGTCTACATCTAACCATGGGGTCCAGGAGCACTTCGCCTCTGGGGTCCAGCTGTGTGATGTGATGGACACACTGTCTCTCTTCACAGCTTGCTTTTTGGTAACTAGGGTGTTATGGGCAGGAGGCAGCTGCAGCAAGCTGTAATGACAGTGGAGGAACAGGGAGGCCGATGTGTGCAGGATGCACGCCCAAGTGCATCTGGTACTCAGCTAAGACACTATTTTTGAGACTCAGTCCAAACTGGGTTCCTTTTGGCAATACCAAAGTACAAATAGAAATATGAATTGGAAAGGGATGTAGTGCACTGCGCTGCACCCTGGCTATATGCACTCTGGCTGATTTGTTAGCTATTTCTGAGATTTTCCTCAAGTTTGTTCTTTCAGACTGAAGCTTCAAGCCCCTTTGAGTCCCTGTCAGCTTCACTTGACACTCCTGAGCCTCCTCACTGGTCTTAGCAGACTGTCAGTCCTGGGCAAATCCAAGCACCCAGCAGAATTATCTGCAGGACTGTGGCCAAAGCAGGAGTGCAAGCGGATCTACTGACCCCAGACAGCATGTTCATGGACGAAAAGGAACTTGACTAATCCCTTCCTGGACCTTTGCCTTTCTCCTGCACCCCTCCTCTGTAAAAAAAAAAAAAAAAAAAAAAAAAAAAAAAAGCCCTTCCCCTTCTGTCCATAAAATTGTTTCATTGAAAGTGACAACTCCAAATGAAGAAAAGGTGCATTCTGAAAGCAAAGGTCTTGGCGAAGAATTTTGTGGATATTTCCCTCTATATTTTTGCTTGGAGAGTCTAAGCAGTGAATCAGTGACATAAAGAGAAAGACTGAGTTCAGGGAAAAGAAAGACAGTTCCTTTCTTTGTTTCTCCCCTCATGTCCCCCACCCCCCCACCCCTCCTCACCTCCTCCTGCAACATTTGGGCTTTCTAGCAGGGAGTCTGGAAGCTTAAGTCTTCAAAAAAGGAGAGAGAGAGGAGAAAGGCAGCATGTCATATTTCTCTGATAGCTGGAACGTCTCAGTTTACATCTGTTTCCTGTACAAGGAAGTCCAAGGAGCAACGAACTCACCAGGAATAATAATGCTTGCACTTTCTT
Source organism: Cygnus olor (assembly GCF_009769625.2). Classification (NCBI taxonomy): domain Eukaryota; kingdom Metazoa; phylum Chordata; class Aves; order Anseriformes; family Anatidae; genus Cygnus; species Cygnus olor. The sequence continues at coordinate 148,195,325 of NC_049170.1, read as the reverse complement.
TTCTCTTTAAACAGAAACAGCATAGATGAACTTACATTTTGAGTCCTTGTAACCAGCAATTTCTCATTAAAAATATAGCTGGGAAATGGTTTAAGTATCTTTGTAAGCACAGTCACATCTGTGTTAAATAGGCAGAGTTTAAATTGTGTTGCTACTGAACAAAGATATGGGTGGGTGTTTTCTGGAGTTCCCAGAAACTTAATGTCATAGGGCATATCTGACAGCTAGTTCATCCCTGCTTCCGATTAATGTGGGACCACAGGGCTCACATGAACTCACATGATTCAGAGTCTACATATGTTGCTGAGGGTGACAAGGCATCTGAGATTGCCAAAGCAACAGAGGAAACTGCAAATTAATTAGAATAAATTATTTTTTTCCCACCCTGGAGCAAATAATGAATTCATTTGTGAATTGTTATGGCAGAGCACAGAAATAGGATGAGCTTTTAGGAAGCTGACCTTGCTGAGGAAAGTGTTCTTTTCATATGAGTAGGAAGACAACAGGAATAGCAAGACATCTGATTAACATGATCTCTGACCAGCCTTAGGAAAAATCAGTGATGTGTTTTGTTAGTGGAACAAGTATGTTTTTGTTTTCTCTTTGTTCTGAACTGTGGATGGATAAATGAAAAAAATGGGTACAATCTGGAAAGGGTCTTTTGCTTTGTATTTTTTTCCATCCTGTCACCGTGGAACTATCATTCACATTTCCGAAGAACCTGAAGAACTTTTGAACAAAGAAGTGAGACCATAGATGAAACAGTCCGAAATGAATAAGATTATTCTCAGTGCAGCATGGAGGTCTAACGTCAGAACATCTATTTTTGGTATCTGATAAGTCTCTTCATAAGTTTTTAGAGAAACTTTACTTTTCTATCCATTTGCAATGTAGAGACAAAGAGACAGAAAGCACAAAGAAAACAGTGGCATTTTTTGCCTAAATTATCCCTATTAAGATAATCAGGATATGGGCTATTCTTATTCTCCTGCTTTAGACCAAATAAATACGTAAATAAATAAAGCCATCATGAAATAGTCACCTTATCTTCAGTAGAAAAGGAGTGAGGTCAGGATCATGCCAAATTACATTTGAAAACCTTGGCACAAGTACATTTCGGAGTCTGAAGGTATCCAACAAAGAGCAGCAGCAAGCATGCACACTTAACCATGTTAACTACATCTACCACTGTATATAAAAGCAACTATATTGAACCTACTCACAGTGCTGTGCTATTTCTCTAACATGATCCCAGTGTACCAGATGGCAAGTACTCGCCATTTCTGAGGATGCTGACATCTTGGATGAAACCCAAGGTAGGAAAAGGAAACGCTTTCTTCTCCCTTTGCTGAAAGCACAATAAATGGAGGGGGAATTGTCCTTATCTTGTCTGCTGGGGATGATCACAACGGCCTTTTAATTTTTTTGGAAGATTTGCTCTTGTGCCAAGAGAGGAATACTAATATGGCTCAGAATACAGCTACAAAAAATTACTAAGCTTTGATATAATTGTCTTTATCAAAATGGGCAAATATTTGTAATGATTTGGGATTTATTTTAACAATATGAAACACTGTTTATTCAGTGTTATCTAATGTGTAGAATTAAGGCACTTAAGGCTTCAGAAAAGAGAAATTTATCACTAATGTAAGTGGTTAAATCAGTTCTGCTGTCCCTCCACCGGCTTGTTTCAGTAGTGAATTTAGCATGCCCAACATACAAGATGCAGCAGCTGAATATTAGACCCAGTCCAGGCTGTTCCTGTGTTCGTCAGACAACTGCACTTGTGACTCCAGGACTCACTTTGATGTCCCATCATTAGAATGCTGCAGCCATAGCTTAAGTGCCATTACCTTCGACTCACCTTTGTTCTGCAGGATAACTTGTATTCTCAGTAAAATCCATTCCTGTAGGAATCTTTATGATAATATATGCAAGACTGCGATGTCATCTGGCTAAGTAGATGCACTGCCTTTTGGGATCACACATATCCTGTTACAAGGGTCACTTGTTCCTCGAATGTGTCTGTCTGAACAGAGAGCTTCACAGCTTCTATGTATACAAAATATTGGACAGCTTTTCCCTGCCCCAAAATTGCTACATGGGAAATTTCTATGAACAAAGGGCTGGAAGACATGGATTGTTTAAGGCCATGTGCAAGTTAGATTGGACACTTTGCATGCTTTTGTCTTAGCTCCTGAGACTGCTTAACCTGCTTAGAGAGTTCGCATTACTTAGTTTTTTCCCAGAAGTAAAATACATCCACTGAATGTTGGTGTTGTCTTTCATTTTCAATGAAGACCAACAGCAGTTGGCAGAGAGATTCCCCAACTGGCAGGAGGATGCCAGGAGCAAGAGTGGAAAGATGAGGCTGGGAATAAGAAGAATGTTAACGCAGATTTGCTGAAAGCAGCACCCTGGTAGGTAGACAAAGCATCCCTCTGTTTTGTAGGTAAGACTGTTGCAATTCTATTAGGAAATTTAAAAAGGAACAAGGGAAAAATTAGGAATAACAAACTTGAAATACACCTAGAGGTATAGGAACAAGATAACCAAAGTAGAAGTTTCTAATATGAGACATATTTCCTGCCAGGAAATGAGCCTGTTCCTAAAAAATACCAGGCATGTTGCTCATGACAAGGGAAGAGAGGATGAATTTGGTAAATAGAAGCAATTACTGAAGCTGGGATGACAACAAAGCATGCTATCAGGACAAAACCTGTAAACCAATTTGGGATCATGAAACAAAGAAAGATGCAAAAGGCAAAAATAGGCAAGACAGTATATGAAACTTTGTGACGTCAGTTATTGAAAAAATATTCTGATATCAAACATGTTCCATTTTCTGGGTTTAATTTTGACCAGGTATATTTCTTTGAATATCACACATTTGAAAACTGGGATGAAGACATGAATGAACATATTCTATATGGTATGCTGAGAACCAGATTAAGCTTGCAAATGGCTGGCTACAATAGCCAGGTAAAGAACATCATATTTCAATAAATTCACTTAAACAAAAGTGTCTTTTAGCACATTGATCTAGTATATTGAATGTTATATCTTTATAAGTAGTACAGATGTACTGAAACAAGTAGCCTTTGTAAAGATAGAGGAAGCAGCTTCAAGATCCTGTCCAGATTTTTCATTCCTTTTTTTTTTTTTTTTTTTTTTTTTTTTCCCTGAAATCTGGGATGTTATCTCAGGAAATTAATAATCAATGGACATATATGAACATATAAAATTTTGGAGGGTAACTTATACTAACAAATCATTTCAAAAAAAAAAAAGAAATCTAGTCGTAATAATAAGAATGATTTGTTAATTAGTAAATCTAATATGTTAATATATCATTTAGGTTTTTCATTAACACAATGAATCTTTAAAAAGCATTCAGTAGTGCAAATTTCTCCTCTCTTAAGAAAAAAAAAATTGCTGCTGAGCAGTGACTTTTAACACATATATGTGTGCTATATATATATTATATATATAATATACTGAATCTGTGCACCTATTTTTGCATATTGACAGATGTGCAGAAAACATTCCCTTGGCTCTAGGATCAGTATAATTACACCATCATTGCCGCATGTTCCTGACAAACATTCAGAAACTCATGATTTTCTGTGTGCCCTTATGTTTTCTGAATCTAATAGTTGAATGTTTATTGCTTGTTTGATTTTAGCCAATATGCATAATTGCTTCTCTCAGTGCACGCCAGCCTAGGCGTAACTTCAGACGCAGATTTGCTTTGGTACCCATTACATGTCTGTCTGTGTTCTTGTAGTGCTCTCTCCTGGCGAGAACCCAAAGGGATCCTGCCCAGTTACACCCTGAGCAAGATAGTAGGTCAGGCTGTTTGGTCTTAATGAGGAGACTCCTTACAATGAAAATTACTTTGTAGAGACGCCTCAGCAGTATTGCATTTGTGTCTTTTGGAGACAAGGTGCACTGATTGTCCCTTCAGCCTGTCATCCAACAGCTTCTCAAATTTTGTGCTTTTTGCAAGTGAATAGAAATGGTAGGGAGGACAAGGCAGTGGCTATGCCCAGTGTCCTACGTAAGGAAAATGCCTGGTCTGCTAGCTGTCGTGCAGGCAGGATGTCTCTGATGGATTTTGTGTTTGCTTGTGGAAAAAAGACATCATACACTGGCGCCAGGGTACCTACAGCCTTCATCCAGGCAAGGTGGAGGTCAGGAAGAGGACAAAAAGCAGTTAAGGCGTTTTGTTTTAAGAACTTTATTGAGCTGCGTCAGTCTCTCTTAATTACAGTCCTAAAAAGCAGTTATAACAGTGTCTAAGGTAGTGTGTCAGTATGTATGAGAGAGAAACACAGACACCATAACAGTCATAACCTAAGAAACCACAAGATTGGCACAATAGCGATATATTTGACAATGAAACCATTTTTGTTAAATATTGTGGATTATCTTCTAGATTCCTTTGGGAAAGTACAGAAAGATCCTGTGTAGACCTGAGGAAAAATTGTCTTATTGGTCTGTTAACACCTCTGCTGTTAATATAAACATTGGCAAAAGCTATATAAATACTGAAGGACTCTGGAAGGGCTGTGAGCAATTTAACAGCAAGAAGCTACTTTTTAAATACACTAAAATGAAATGCTTAATGTGTCCCAAGATGCATTGTGTGTGTGTGTGAGTAATTACATACAAACTCCATGTAATGAGCAACCTGAGAAAATGTAACTTGCACTACTTTAGAATTAATTAGTCCTTAATTAAAGCCACAGTCGTATACTTGCTCTGGTTGTGATTAAAGTTCCTCTTCTGTCATTATTCACCTGCTGCTATGAAAATAAAAGCATGCAGCCTAAGAACCAATGTGTCTTTTTGTTGTCCTTTGTTTGGTTTTGTTTGGTCATTTGGGGGGTTTTGTTTGTTTGTTTGATTGATTTTTGTTGGTTTTGTTTGCTTGTTTGTTTTAAAGCTAGTTCTTGTTTTCTTGGGTAAATTAGGCCCAGATTCCCCACTCAGGACCCTTGCAGAAGCTCTCTGAACTCGCAGGAGTGCAAAGGAGTGCCTCTACTTGGCAGACCAGCAGCCAGGAGAATGATAAACCTCACCTTCATTTCTACTTATATTGTCTTAAGCATTTACCAAATCTACTGAAACTTGCCAAATGTAGAGGTTCTATTCCAGGCCTCACTGTTACTGTTATCCCTCTTGCTATGTTTATAATTTACATTGCATGGATGATTCTCACCGTGATTTAGAGCTTTGTGTGCTTTTTTAAGCAGATGCTTTAGAAAGGGATGCTGCTAACATGGCAGAGAGGTGAATATGCCTGACCTTCCAAGGTCCCCAAAGCGGGGATTCTGGGACAATGTGCAGAAGCCCTTTCTGGGAGCCTTGACCCTGACACCGCACTGCTATTGGAAAGAACCGGGGAGAAACCCAGATTTAGTTGAAGACTGTCCATACTCACAAGGAGTGAGATTTCTATTAACCTCTGTGAAGGGGGTACCAGTCCTGGGATGGCTGCTACTGGCCCACCGGGAGGAGAGAAGTGTTTACAGGTCTCTGGTGACAGACAAGAGACACTATCGGCCTTCCTCACATTCTGCTGGGCTCCAGCATTAAAAAAGGCAGTGGATCAAACTGTGGGCAGGTTTATCTGAGCCTCAAGCCACACATCAAGGCACTTGACTGAGCTCTTGATATGTGGCTCTTGGCAAGTGGAGAAGGGCCACTTCTTGGCAGAGCTTTGGTCTTCTTGTCCCTGAACAGCTCCAGGGGGGTTACAGGCAAAGGTGTCTGCTCAACCTGCTCCTCTGAGCTCCTCGTTTCCCATGGCTGGAGGAATCATACACCTGGGGCTTTGTAAGAATAACCCTTAATTCACCTGATCCATGGTGATGTCTCTGTGTCAAAGTCAGAATTAACATGTCTAACCTTGGTAGCCAGTTTTACAGACACATGAACTGAAGGGAACACATGAGTGTGCTGACTACCACCCTCTCTTTACTCTCATTTTCTTAAAATTTCTCTCTTGAACCACCCTGGGTTTTGCAATGGACTTTTGCACCATGTGTGACTGAATATTTCCTCAGGTTGTATTTTAGCATGAGTGGGACAGCAGAGGAAGGGGTAAACTCCTCTGGTAAAATCTTACTGCACTTTGCCTTGATATTCCAGTTATCTTTTTTGTCTGTTTTGTTAAAATGCCTGGATGTCTTTGGGAAATTTGTGACCAAAAAAAAAAAAAAAAAAAAGTACTTACTAGTCTTCTTCCATTTCTTCTCCAACACTCCTCCAGCTTTAACATCCCCCATTTAATCTAAGCTTCCCACCTTCCCCTTTCCCCATTAAAGTAAAGGGCAAAGGAAAGAATTACTGTTGCTTAATGCCTTTGAACAAGAAAAACAACATTCATCTATTTAAAAACAGATAATTTCACCAACATTTTCACTATAAAGAATTGTCTGAAAACACTGATATTGTGTCATCAATTCACAGAAGCTAAATGTCTACATATTTCCCATAGCCTTAAGTGCAAGAGAGCTTTGCAAAATGTTATATTAATGTAACTGTGGCAGGATTGCTTTCCTAGGTCTACAGGCAGCCTGAAAGATTTATCTTGTTTAGGCATCAAATTTAACACCTGACATTCATCTAAAATTATAGGATTTGAACTAAAATGGCATAGTACAAGTCTGGTTAAACCAAAGGGTTAAGAGACGGTGGGTTCTGTGTCTGTGGAAAACATACCTAGTAGAAATCCATTTCAATGTTGGGTGTTTTCTGTTTGTTTTTGAGTGAATTTGTTAAATCAAAAGCTCTTAGCCCGAGGATAGAGACATGAAGTATTTTTTTGCTTTGTAGTGGAAAACGGGAGCTATTACAGGGAAGGAAATACAGAAGGAAGAAGAGATGGGTGGGGAGAGGGAGAGAAAAGAACAGGGGATGGAGGAAGGTGGGAGAGAAAGAAGCACGTAAATCTAGAAGGGGAAAACATCTTTCTCAGCCAGACTGATGGCAAAAAGGCATTAAGCAGATAAACAGCAATTTACTACTTAAATCCCTGTTCTACGCTTGAAGTATGTGCAGACCTCCCCATGAGGTCAGTGGGTGTGCCAGTCTGGGCTGTCAAAAAAAATACGTTGTCTGAAATTCAGACCCTGGCCTCCTGGGAGTAGCTGGACGTGGAATCTGGCGCTGGCTCTGGGATGAGTTTGACATTACTGTACAGAGCAACTGACGCTGGTGGAGGCATGTCTGAGGTGCAATTGTGCAAGGGTTCGCTCCTTCACCCTCAGCTCATGGGAAAGTCTGTCAATTTAATTAGTGTGACTAGGTTATCTAGTGGCTGTGGGTGCTTTTGTCATTTCTTATGTACTGAATATCACAGTCCCTTCTTGAAGCTGGGAAGAGTGTTACCTGCTTTGCTAGATTCAGTGGCCTGAGTGCACCAGGAGACTCAACAAGGGTGCTTTGTGGCAATGCAAAAAGTTCATGAGGGAGAAGGGAGAGGGTCCAAAGAACTGCCCTCCTCTCTGGCATGGCTATGTTTACATGGACTTCAGTAGGACAGAATTTACTTCTGTTCAACAGTCTGAACCAACATTACTTCAATTAGTCAAAAAATTAAAATGATTCTAGTAATTAAATACCCAACTTACAAACGCTTAGGGATCACTTCCTATTTCTCAGCACCTGTTTTCATCCTGTTGGCAGCAATTGTGCTTGAAATGGTTTACATATATATAATAGGAAAAGCAGTGAGTGAGCAGCATTCTTTGAGCTCAGGGGCTGGGGCAGAGGGGCAACAAGAGGGCCAAGGGGGCATTTCCAGGCTTGAGACTGAGAAAAGCTAATCAGAAGTGGAATGGATTCACTGAATTCTGATTTCTCTGGCAGGAGAATTTAGGCTAACATAAACTACTATTGGAAAACGTTTGAAGGAGGTGGAGTTATTGATAATGTAGGATTTTCTCAGTTGCTCTGAAGCCTGGCTAGTTCAAGATGTTTTCTGACAAAGGTCAACACTGATCAATCTGAGAAAATACCATCAATCCCCTGTAAAACAGTTGTGGTATCAACTAAATCCTAGTTTTCCTACTAATCCTGAAGAGATACTAGAGGAACAGAGAAGAAACATCTTGAGGAACAGAGTTTCAGTCTTTTCCAAAAAATTTCTGGCATTGACTTTTACCATCTGTGTCTTTATGTCTTCTTCAGAATAAATTGCCTAATTTAATCGTGTTTTGAAAAATTCCCTATTCTTAACATATTTTTTTAACACTATATTAAGACACCTAGTCACTGTACTTATTTTATTGCTTCCAATGTGAAGTTAGTATATTTGCATTTCATTAGATCTCTCCTTCTTATGCTACAAGTCAGAAGAAGACATAAAACAAACAGAAAAGCCTCCTGAGCTTCTGACCTGTTCCACCTTTATTGAATCAGGTGTAGAAAAAGACAGTCCCCAACTTCTAAGCACTTTATGTAAATAAGCATTAGAGCAATCACTTTTAAATAGATTGCACTGGAAGAAAGATACCTGCTAAGAAAAAGTCCAGAGATAATTTGGCATTCAGACAACAGCCACAAGGGGAACTTTTACAGCTCTAAGGAGCGCACAACCCAATCGTTCTCCAGTACAGAAGCTGTCTCTCAAGAAGCAAGCTTCTTTTCACAGAAGGAGATGATAGCTGTCCTTACCTGGCATGTACAATAAATATGGTTTACATTTTGGCTGAATTTTTTTTTTTTTTTTTTTTTTTTTTTTTTACTCCCTTTACTCTGAATTTACCTCCTAGTGGAGCACTTAAACTAGAGGTGACATTGGATCTGTCTGTACCCCAGTCCTGTCAATCCAGTTGCTGACAAAGAGGGAAAGTGAATTGGAGAGTCATGCAGCTTCAGTTCAGTTTCTGTCTCAAAAATAGATATCAATGTAAAGTAGCCATGAAAGGGCTTTTTGTATATGGCTCTATCCTGTCATAGCAGGGGTTGCTGTAATGAAGCGAGGAAATGTGAGATGAAGTGGGAATACAGACATGGATGAAAAAGCTGACAAAATGTCAGGAATCCTTTTTTTTGTAAATCTAAGTGTAGAACTGAAACCAGAGATGAAATGTATTAAATAACTGTCAAGCAGAGAGTTACTGGGAGCAGCCTTCCACTCTGTGTAGAAGATGCTTTTCAAAATACTAGGTAACATCATTTTCAGCTGATGCTTCACACAGCAGTATATGGAAATGCAAAACTGGGATTAGATTCACAGCTGGGGTGGAATGGCATCTTACTACAGGCTTTGATGGAACAGCATGGATTGGCACCTATTGGGAACCTGCCCTTGTGCACCAGAGAGCTGTGGAAGTGCAGAAATGTTTAATTACTCCTCTGCTGTGGCCTGGTGTTGAGACTTTATGGTTTTTGTCAAAGTGTAGTCCTGATAGAAGTTGGCAGAGGCCCTGAGCATAGGATGAACCTCTTCAGAGAACTATATACAGAAGGAGATGATTGTGGCATGGAAAAAATTGGGAGCCCCAGACTGATGGCTACTTGGTTGATGACCTACTGGATTATTCGGAGTACTGTATCCAGTCCTGGGCTCCCCGGTACAAAAAAGACAGGAATCTTCTGGAAAGAGTCCAGTGGAGGGCAAGATGATATGGGGCCTGGAGCATCTCCCCTGTGAGGAAAGGCTGAGAGACCTAGTTCTGTTCAGTCTTAAGAAGAGAAGACTGACAGGGGATCTTATCAATGTTTACAAATATCTTAAGTGTGGGAGATGGAGGGATTTGGCCAACCTCTTTTCAGTGGTTTATGGGGACAGGACAAGGGGCAACGGCCACAAAATGGAGCACAGGAAGTTCCGCACCAACATGTGAAAGAACTTCCTCACGGTGAGGGGGACGGAGCACTGGGATAGGCTGCCCAGGGAGGTTGTGGAATCTCCTTCTCTGGAGATATTCAAGGCCCGTCTGGACGCCTACCTGGGCAACCTGCTCTAGGGAACGTGCTTTGGCAGGGGCCTTGGACCGGATGATCTCTTGAGGTCCCTTCCAAACCGTACAATTCTGTGATTTTGTGGTTACCAGCACCACGTGTCTGTGTTGTCCGTCCCTCTTCCTCTCACCCCCACCAGCAGTGAGTGCTCCCCACCATCAGCTACTCCAGACAAAACATAAGTGGAGGATGGAGTCTTCAGCTCTCTGCTGCATCTTACAGTCACATTTGTGCTGTGCTGGAGACAACAAAAGGAACTGACATCCTGAAACAGCAAGGGGGGGAGACACCTTGACGACAGAGACAGAAAGCTGTAACAAGAAATGCAATATAACACATTAATAAAGGATAATGTTTTAATTTTCATCTTCACCTTTCCTGTTGAATGACTGGAATGACTTTGTGTTTCTTGAAATGGGCTCTCACCCGGTCAGTCATCCAGACTGTCTGGGCATTGCCCCCCAGCCTATGAAGCTGCCCATCACCTAGCTAACACTGCAGAGCATGTCAACTCTTCACAGACAATTTGTACTTCCAAACGAGACTTAATGGCATTACATGCTATACACTCCCTAAGCAGTAACACTAAAAAAGTTCTCCCTGTTCAGCTGGGGAACACCACTGGTTCTTGGTGCAGAAAAGCTCCGAGCTGCTTGTGGTTTGCAATGTGTCTTCTGAACATTGCATTTTTTTGCTATCCTATATATATATATATATATATATTACATATATATATCCTATATATATATTGCATATATATAGGATATATATCATATATATCATATATAACCTATATATATATTTAGTTTTGTGTTGCATATAAAAAATAAGAAAAGAAGTGGGAGGATGAAGATAAGAGACTGAGAGAGCCTTGCAAGCATTATGATTTCACCTTTTCTGGTAGGTTTTATTGTTTCATTTAGTCTGCATTAGGGCTTTGCCTACCTTTTGATCTCAGACCCACTACTAGAACAGATTTGCTATTAAAAAAATACTGCTTTTAAATGATGTTTGCTTTAAGTAAGTCCGGAGTGTGATTATTTTGACTTAAGAAAATAAGAGACTGTTTGTTTTAACTGAATTCATAACACATGTTTGTAATAAATCGACTTGGACAGTTGTCCTGACACAAAATGGGCCAAAATTTGAAATTACTGCAGCCCTGGTGAAATTTCAGCACTGCAAAATCCAGAAGAAAAAAAAAATCATGTGTGAAAATTAACAACCAAGCAGAGCGAGGGGGCCCAGGCAGGATTTATGGCTGCTCAGCATGCCGGGGACAGGGAGCAGTGGAAACGTGTGCTCGGAGGGAAGAAAGGGTTTCCGAGCTCCCAGCAAGGCTGCACCCTGCTGCCATTTGTGGGGCCGCGGGCCACGCTCAGCCATCAGCCACCTGTACTCCTCCCCAGGAGCAGCCGTTCCTGCTCAGACCACCTACTTTGCAAACCAAAGCCAGTTAAGACAGAATTTAACTGCTTGGGTTCAAGGCAGTGAAGCAGACTGCCTGTTATCCAGGGAGCCCTCGCTGATGGTCTGAGGTGGCAGGCTGAAGTTCACCAGGAAAATTTCATCTTGCAGCCCCCCCCACCTCCTCCTTTGATTCTCCAAGGTCTAGAACGGACATCAACAGAGCACGTGGTAGGTATAGACATCTCATTAAAGAAAGTTTTCCATGGCCAGTTGAAATGGATTTCATAAAATCAAAAGCAGGTTATTACAGCTGCTTTGCAGTGCAAGTGTTCTACCTCTGTCTTCCTTGGCTTGGACAGGAGATGGTAGTCAGGAGCAAACCTCACCCTGCGCCCTCCACAGTCCCAGGGCAGTCAGGGTCTTAACCTCTGTGGCCTCTCCAGGCTCACCTCCTCTGCTCTCCAGCCATCATAGCTTGGTCACAGTAGTTGTCTTCTTTTCTTTACTGTGATTTCTTTAACTAACTAGACTACAGCTTGGACTTAATCCCAGCACAGTAAGCACTGACTGATGCAGTTTTCCCTGGGGGAAAACCCCACAGGAACATTTTAGAATTAAAACATTTAAGAGCAAACCGTATTTTAAAAAAATAATAAAATAAAATAAAAAATAAATAAAGTTTAAAGAAAATCATCTTTACCCCCATCTATATCTCTTTTAAATTTGGAATTGTAAAGAGCATTCTTGGACTAGCTGTTTTGTCCCTTCTTTCCTGAGCAAAGGTTTTTAGTTCTGTAATTTTCTTCAGATCTCTTTATTTCAGGGATGTTCCACATTGACAAAATATCTCTCCTGTTTCAGCCTGTGATGAGGAAACACACAGATGTCCTGAAATGACTCCCTTATTCTTTGTCAAATGATTTCTCATCTTGATCCATTATCGTACTTTCCAGATTTTTTTCCAACAGCTGTCCACTAAGTCAGCTGGAGACATCCATGTAGAGAATAATTCTTCATTTTACAGAAATTAAGCCTTGCTACCGGGTCAGCTCCCATTGCTAGTGTTTTTACCTAGTGTCCAACACAACAAGCCAGCTACAGACATGTGGGAGGGTTAGTCAGTGGGATCATCCCCATCCCCACTTACACACATAGCAGCTCTGTGTCTACCTCGTTTATGCTTATGACAGTCTCTCACTCCTCAGGCTGCTGGCCAAGGCTCTGTTTGCCCCAGCCATATCTGTCATGACCACCAATACGAGATAGCCAAGATCTCACAGGAAATCTGTCTGTTGGGTTGGACATATATGGTCCAACAGGGACTGGAACTGCAGAGAGGGATGGATGTTTGCTTGGTCAAGTGCTGTGTTGTTCTTGCTACTGGGTGGCAAACCAGACTTTGCTCCTGTCGCATGACAAGGATGTCAGAAACCTCTGATCTACATTTGTATTCACTGCAATGTGAAGAAATGTCCTTATCTGTCTATAGTGTACCTCGGATGGATTTTTTCCACTCCACTAAAGAGTGTGATTACTAATATTACTCTACATTTTGACACATTTGCTTTTAAACTGTATTATCTTTAGTATCTTTTAACTTTTTTTTTGTTTTGTTTTGTTTACCTATTTCTCCCAAAGAAGTTCTGGTGCAGGTATGGACAATCATATGCTGCAATGGAAAAAACGTATTTCTCCATATGTCAGATCCCAAATGCTGTGAAATAAAGGCATATTTCTTTCACATACACACTAGTGGATGCCAAACTGGCAGACTACTGGTGGAAGATTATCTCCAGAAGAACGCAGAAGTGTTCAGCAATGGCAGCGTCTGCAAACAGCATGACCTGCAAAGAGAGCACCACAAGGGTTATATATTTTAAGGCTGTTGCTTCTATTGAACAGCACAGCTGGGGGGGGGGGGGGGGGGGGGGGGAGCCCTGGATGCTTTAATGACAGTCAATGCTTAGCCAGTAACAGCAATTTACTGTGTGTTTTGCTTAAGATGTACTATAAGGAAGGGAATATAAATTGTGTGGTGGGTGTGTGAAGAATATATCCTTCATTATTCCCACACAAGCACACTATAGCCAGGTACTATATCTTAAGGCAAACTCATTTGATGACTTCCAGTTAAATTTCCAGTTGAAACGACTTTTGAAATGTGATTGTAATTAAATCCCTTGAAGGCTTATGGAAAAGGCATACCCCCCTCTGCAATATCTGTGGGCCCTAAAATTGTGCAATATACTGAGGGTCTATGGAGCCTTTGTTTGATTATACTAGTAATTAAATTTAAAATTTTATTAAACTTGTTAATAAAGATATAAAATATAGAACTTCATACTTTGCTTTGATTTGTTGTGAGCTTTCACTAAATCCACAATTTCCTGGCACATGAAAACACTGTGTTTAAGGCTACTCTGGTTTAACCACGTAAATTCAGAAACAGTGACATCACTTCAAAGGGGGCTGAGAAGGAAATCAATTGGGCTGCATCAGAAAAGCTCTTTCTTAAGGCAAACAATGCATCCTACATAAAGCAGCTGTGTGAGGTTAGGGTCAGAGCTTACAGGCACTGGTCAGCTTCAAGGTAGAGGGCAATGCCCAGCAGCCCTGTGAAGGGGTTCACCTTGTTCTGGTGAGAGATCAAAAGGGCTTTTTCTGTCCTTCCAGAGATAGCTGTGAAATTTAGTTCTGGAATCTGTTTCAAAGCTGAAGGAGAGTGAGATAGGGGGAGATCTATGACAGAGTAACTCCTCAAAGACAAGCCAGAGAAATATCCCAGTCCTTTGGCTCCTGGAGGAGTTGGAGTGGCATCCTGGATCAAGAAAACAGCCCACTGTTAGTTCTCCTTACCTTACCCTTCACAATTCAGGCTGCAATACAGAGGATGCTCACTGAATCTTAGGCTCTCGTTCTTATTTTAAACCTAGGTAAATCTCTAAAATGCGACTAAAAATAAATCCAAGTTAAGCTTTTCTCTTGTGAGTTTCCTTGTCCATGCAGTGAAAAGACTGAAGTTTTAAAGCCTGAATAGTGTAAAGGTTTTGTTCTAATCTCTCTCCAGAAAAAAAAAAAGAAAAAAAAAAAGAAAAAAAAAAGAAAAAAAAAAGAGAGAGAGAAGCTATGAAGCTAACAGTAGGGAAAAAATGCCCCCAAACGAATGGATAATTATGTTGAGGGTCATACGTCATACAGTTTTTCTTTGTTATTAAGCCCCTCACATGAACAGCCTCACAGGGGTTAATTTGCAGAGATTTGCTATGATTACACATTTTAGGTAAGACATGTAAAAGATTTTCTTTTCTTTTCAGATGTGAACTATAATATACTCACACTTCTGCCGTTAAAAGCACAGATCATAAAACACAGGCGCTACAAGGTGGCCACCCTGCCTCTGCTATTATATAGCTTTCTCAGCTCATTTTTAAACATTTACATTTGTTCATTGGACATTAACATAGCTTTTGCTACTCCATACACTGGGAGGAAAATTGTGTTCTTAGGATAAGGCAAAGAATGAAAACTTCACAAAGCCACTCAGACTTCCAGTTGTAACGTGAAGCAATTTTGGCCTTTCATGGCAGGAGAGAAAGAAGAGAGGAAGGGTATGTGTATATTCATTATAGCCCTTAAAGTTTACAGAAACACAGGTTCCCAAGAGCCATCTCAATAACAGTTTTAGTCAAATATTTATATTGCTATAACTTTATATGCTTAATGATTTTTCCCATTAAGGTTTTTGTGGTTTTGTAAGGAAAATCCAAATATTCTTGATTATGATTGGTGAGTTAAAATCTCTTGTAGCAACACAGTGTATAAAATCCTCTCCAAGTAACTGCCTTTTTCACACATCTGGAAAGGCTCTCCATTTTTTTTATCTGCTGGAGTCTTACAAGGGCAGCCTATTACATAAATAAACAGAAGAATATATGTAGTCATAGAATGACTGAATTGAGTATAATCTTACAAAAACAAACCCTGTCTCAATACTCCTTTGTTTGTTGCCTTTTGGCACTATTATTGACTCTCCTGTGTGTACTGTATAACCATTACTGCCCCCACTTTCTCCCTGAAGTGAAATGCAGCCAGGTGGTCAGCAGCAACAAGGACACGGCTTGCCTAGCAATGTAACTTCCTGAAACTAAACGTGTCCTGGGAATGGGATGCCTCATTCTCATGTGCTTTCCAGGTAGGTAAGAGTCCCACTGCCATTCATGGTGTCACAGACCTTGTATGAACCATACCTGTCCTGCTGGAGTCCAAGAGACTTCTTCTAAGCAATTCAACCAGTAGGAAAGCCAAGTCTCCTTCATGGCCACGACCACCCCGAGAAATACCTTCTACTGGGGCATTGTTGCTGTCACCCAAAAGCAAAAAGTTCATGAGTGATCGCAAGGGAGGAAACTGTATCAGAAACCAGAGGAAATCCACTCTTGGGTGAATTAAAAGCAGTCTCTAATCTCTTGCAAACCCATCTTTTTGTCACTGAGAGAAAATACTATCACTTTGTTCTGTTCCAACAGGAACCCCATAGAGTGATTACCTCCTGCTCAGTCCTTTGATAGGAAGCGAACTATGGTGCTGCGGCACACAAAACTCAGCTGTAAATAGTGATTTCATATACTCATTGGTGAAACACAGCCATCAGGCCAGGGAGTGAGTTATAAAATCTGATACCTTCTCACAGCAAAAAAACCTGTAGCACTCTAGAAGTATTGTACAGGGGGAATGGCTTTGTAACTACAGCAGTGAAGCTGCTTTCATTTATGTCTTTCTGTCATTTTCAGCAATTACATCTGATAGAGCAAAATAGAAAGCAAAAGTAATAAAAAGTTGTTCACGTAAAATATGAGGTAGTCTAATCAGATGACATTTACAGAAAACATACTTTCTCTTTTGTCTCTTAGACACTTTCTTTTCTGATTCATGATTTCTGTGAAACAGCTCTATCTAGTCACCCTATCACAGCAAATGCCAGCCACAGAGATAAGTCTTTATCTCCTACATTTTTTGAGGCTTGGTAAAGGGATGAAGGGACTTGCCAGGAAAGCCTTTTGGAACAAAGCTCATGGTTCAGGAACGTTTCTGTGATGCTGCCCCTTAAAGTGAAGAGTATGTGAACGAGGATGTTCCTGAAGTTCAGTCCTGTCTATTATGAGATTTATGTGTACAGATTAAGCTCTATAGGTAACTGAAGTTGAGCCCAAACCTTGGAAACACAAATCTCGAAGAAGGGTTGCAGTTTGGCATTATCTTATGTATGGGTTCTATGCTCCATCGAGCACAGCATTCTGGAAATCAGACCTCAGGCTGCTGTTACACGAAGTGTTATAAGCCTCCACATTGGGGGTAATAAGACTCTTGCTCTGCTTCCGCACAGGCACTGACAAAAGAGGGTGGCTGTGGCAGGATGCTGCATCTGGGATGGCACGGGTCTATTTATCTGCACAGCTTTTTGGTTTGCTGATACCCCAGACCTCGGCAGCCCTGAGTGAATGGCACAAGTGGGATACTCATCATGCCCAGCACAGTGAGGGGAAGCTGAAGAGAAGTTGCATTGCTTCACAGGAGGCCTGAGCTGCCACTACCATCAGAAGGAGATATAAGAGTCAGGTGGGAGAGTCACAGAACCAGACAGCACTGGGAGACACACAGAAGATAGCACGTGATCAGGGCCTAGACCTCTGCAATTTTAAATGTCAACTTTTCACAGCCAACCACTAACTCATGCCAAGCTGGAAACCAACTTACAGACCTCCAGGGTGCATCCACCAGGGGACAGGAACTGGGACAGACTTCTTGACAGTTCTCACAGACAACGGCTGGGGAGCAGGGGTCCTGGGACACCAAGAAAAGCAACACATTGCTTAGTTCATCCTTGGAAAGTTAAGCCAGTTCCAAAACAGCAAACACTCACATACATTCAACTCAGTTTTCTACATTTATAGAGGTGAGTATTGAAAAGGCCACCATTTAGGTGAGAAGACAGAGTGCTGTTTTGCCAGGACCCTTTGGATGGTGTGGCTTAAATGCACTCATCGTGGTAAACCAGCTCTCTGTTGCTCTGAGTTGTGTGCTGCAAACAGTACCTCCACACACAGTCCCAGATCAGCCTTGTCATTATAACTTGTCCCGCATCTCATTTCATGCATGGCATCATACTGGAATACTATGTCCTCCACATCTTGCTGTGGGCTGTGACTAGAGGAAAGCATTAGTTGGGGTGGGAATGGAAAGCAGAAATGAGAGAATGACAAAAAGAAGTAAATTGCAGACATTAGTAAGTACCAAATTTCTTCCAGAGGTTTAACATTTCCTGTAGAAATAAGTCTGTGCAGTGGCAGCGATGGCAGTACAGTGGAGACACACACACACACAAGCTAACTTTAACATTACCATCAGCAGCCTCAAAACCATGGGAACTGGGCTGGCTACAAATCTCTGGAGCAACACAGTGAATGCTGAGCTCTGAACCACTAAGAAGAGACAGCCACCATCATCCAGACCAGCAAGTCTAACATTGGCATGGCCACATTGACCCTGCAACATGACCAGAGGGAGTGTGTGAACCTATCTAAAATGAAAGATGCATTTATGCTGCATCTTTCCTTGGATCTTAACCGCTCTTTCACTCATGCTTTCTCTTAATTTGGTGCATGCAGTAAGCAGGCAAAAAGTAGATGCAGTTTGATTATTTTTTTGTTTCTTATGCCCCAATGGACATTTTCCAAAACATATTTCCTTCTCTTAATGTCATGTCGCTTCTTCAAAAAAGCAAAAAAAGACAATCAGTAAAGAACTTAGGTGATAGGAGATTTGGTAAAGTTTTAAAAATGTATGCAGAAGGCTATAGTGGTTTCCACCCCAGAGCATTCATGCAAATTATTTTTGTACTTTTACTGATCTAATACCTGTTAGCCTTGGCTTGGAAAAAAGTGAGTCATTAAAAGCAAAACTAACAAAAGGAGAACAGTGAGAGTAGCGCAGTTTCCATTTCACAAGTATTATCATTACTTGAAATAATTTTATCTAAATTTAGAAGACAACTAACTTTCAGCTGAAGTTGGATTATATATATATATATTAGCAGTATACTTTGGGTCACTACAAGAGCTGGGCTTTGAGAAAATTAAAATAATTCAGTCTAGCCATAATGGCCATTGTTTAGTTGACATTTACATCAGTTCTTTTTATTTTAAAAGTGAACTCCAGGAAAAGTTTCAAATATAAAACATGATGTGAAGTTAAGCATTTGATTTGTCCTCATTTCTCAAGAAACATAGGATAATCTGGAGTCCTTTTCCACTACAGTGAAAAAATCTATATTGGAACACTTGCAATCATAGTGCAAAAAGCAAAACAATTCCCCGTTAGATAAATATGGGATTTGAGACAATTACCAAGGGATAATTTGTGGAAGGGACGCTAAAAGCAGGACAGTACTCTGATGTGAACAGCTGTGGCAGAATCAGTCTTTTAGCAGCACAACTCACGATAATTCTTCTCCCTTAACATCTCCTTTGACTGAGCAAAATAAGCTGTCAGTAAGTCTTTTTTTTTTTTTTTTTTTTTCCCCAGCAGAAACACAGGGACTTTTGCCAAAATAGCTCTGTACTGGACACTTAACAAGAAAAATGCAGTATAAGTCTTGCTTACAGCATGCAGCCCATAGCTTTATGTCAGCAAAACAGGCTAGCAAAAATATGGAAGTGCTAGATAACCCCACCACACTGTCTGTCCTGATTTTGTTACCCAAACAAAAACCAAAACAATTCCCTCCCTCCAACCTCCTCCCCTTTTTGTTCCCTCCCACGTTAAAAGAGAAGCAGCAGCCTGCTCAGGCTGTAAAGACTCCCAGGCTTCTTGCAGCCCTCGTCCCTGGGGCTGGCTAAGCATGCTGCTCCTTGCAGACCCCCTTCCCAAATATGTCCCCACCCCTCGCAAGTGAGTCATTTCTCTAGGGCTCACCGGGGTGCTCCCTGCTGCTTTTGTCCAGAACCCCCTGTCTGTCACCCCGGGCTTCCCACCTGTGATGGGATGGCTCCTGGGAGCCTGCAGCAGATTTCGGTGACCTCCCCGCCTGCCAGATGCAGGGTGGGGTCTCTGCAGCCTTCCCTCTCCAATATGATGTAAAAACCCCCCTCTCTTTCTTTTTCTTTCTTTTTTTTCTTTTTTTCTTTTTTTTTTTAATCTTAAAGAAATCTTTTATTAAAAAAAAAAAAGGCTCTCTGTGTTTACATTTCAGGAACTTTTAAAGACCCTCCCTGAGCTTTGCATGCTGTATCCAGCAGCTAAAGTTTTCACATTCACTGGTGTTGATTAGAAAATCTTTCATGCTACAGCCTTTTTTTTTTTTTTTTTTTTTAAGCTGGAAAATGCAGTTCTTTTGAAACCAAAAGGCCATTTGTGAAATCATTTTGATTGTGTTTGGATTTCATTTTGAAAGTGGACCAGCAATGACACAGCTGAAACCTCTGTACCATTTCAACCTTCAAGTTTTCAGTTCAAAATTACCTTGAGTTTACATCATTTTTTCTCTTTTATATGTTACATGAGATCAAAAAGAAACAATGTGTTCAATCCAAAATATTTTTATCCAAATTTCTTTTAGATGAAGTTTCAAGATGTGGTGGTTTTTGTTCTGAATTGGCAAAAAGAATCTTATTAGAGCAGTATGTAAAACATATTATGACAATGTGTCTGTACAAGGAGAGTGAATTTGTAGCACACAACTTGCAGTTTTTGCATTGCAGCTTTTAATTTTCAGCTCTTGGCCCTATATCCACTCGCCTGAGAAAGATGCCCAAGCACTGAACACGGAGACTGGAACTGGCAAGTAACAGGAAAGGAGCTGAGAGCTGCCCAAATGCAGCACTCTGAGGAAATATATCTAGCAATGCCAGAGAACAAGGGAGCTTCTTAAACCCCTCTTAAGGAAACTATAAATAGACTTTCAGAAAATGCATGTGGTTGGCAGCTCCTCCCAAGGAGCAGGAGTTGAGGATGGAGCATCCAATCACCCCTACAGTCCCCGTGGGTGTTTGGGACCTGAAATGGCTGGGGTGTTCCACCACGCCGTGCAGCATTGCTGGAGATGGGGCAGCAGCTGGCAGCAGGCTCAGAGATTTCAGATTTTAAGCATGACATCCATCTGCCATTTGGACTTTAAATATCGGATCTGAAATGCCATAAGCACAAAAGGCAAAACGTGGATCCCTGCTGGTCCAAAAAATGCTGATGGGGTAATGGTAGATCTCCTGGGTTTATTTTCTGTCTTCATCACAGGCTTCATCCAGGTCCAGAACTGCTTGTCCTTCTGCTGCTGGCACAAAAATAAAGTGCTCTGCCTAAATTAACAGCAGTGATCATGTGCTGAGGCTGACACGGAGTCAGATGGAGCTGGGGGGTGCTTGGGCCAGTGGTAAAGATAAGGAAGCCACAAATGCCATTGAATTTTTTCCTAAATTCTCCTTTGGACCTCATACATACAGGCTGTCTGAGATATGAGTGGATGCCTCCCAGTGGACCTTACCAGGCCCTGCTTTTCAAGCTTTAGTGCACAGCAAAAGGGTGGGCGGTTTGTTCTAAATGTTCTCTGTATGTGTTTGTTTTTGTTTTGTTTGTTTTTGTTTGCCTTTTTTTTTTTCTTTCTTTTTTTTTTTTTTTTGCCTTTGACGAGGACAAGAGCTTTTAGGATTCAAACCTAAATTGTTTTCACGCAATAAGTAAGTTTGGGAGCTTTTGAATGGCCACAGAAGTCAATTTTATAAAAGTGTTATCAATGCTGGAGGGAATTTTATCATTGCTGGAGGTTCTGCCTGCACAGCAGAACTTAATCACCAATTTTGCTTCACAAAGCTGCTTTTTACTGTGTAGTGAAGTCAGGGAAAACCCTCAAGTGCTCCCAGAGCGGGAAGCAATCCTGGGAGAGAGAAATGTTGTGACTCATCCCTATGGCAACCCAGGCGTGATGACGTGAGTGCTGCTCTGGATTATTCTTGTTTAGCAACAACCATACAACACATAAATACATGTTTGGTGACTAGAGGATTGCAAAGACAATGATGAATTGTTCAAAGATACTTATCCAACAAACTAGCCAGTAAACCTGGGGGATTACAAAGATTATCAGAAACCAGTGTGGCTAATAAGTTGAGTTGCTGATTTGCTGTTTTAATTTTTCCTTCGATAGGAAGATAAACAGAAGATAAAATGTCCCTAAAGGATTTTATGCTGGAAAAAATAAGAGACTATTGTTATTTATTTTTTTAGGATGTAGCCTCCATTGCCGGGTGTGAAATCTCTGCCTGTGCAGTGACCCCATCCTGGGCTGCAAGGCAGGAGTGATTTGGGACCTCCAGTCCCTGAGTGGTGGCGTGTCCACCATGGGCTGTCAGCAGAAGGCAGCAACTGTTGGCTGTGAACCACAGGGATATTTTGCATGTCTTTTCACAAGCAATTCTTCTCAGTATTGGTGAGGCTGCACCTGTAGTACAGTGTCCAGTTCTGGGCTCCCCAGTACAAGAGGGAGGAAGGGATGTACTGGAGAGAGTCCAATGTAGGGCCACAAAGATGATGAAGGGACTAGAGCATCTCTCCTAAGAGGAAAGGCTGAGAGAGCTGGGACTACTCAGCCTGGAGAAGCGGAGGCTCAGGGGGATCTCATCAACATCTATAAATACCTGAAGGGATGGTGCAAAGAAGATGGAACCAGGTTCTCTTTAGTGGTGCCCAGTGACAGGGCAAGAGGCAATGGGCATAGACTGGAACATCCAAAAGCACTTCTGTACTGTGCGGTTGCCCAGAGAGGTGGAGTCTCCCTTCCTGGTGATCTTTTAGGACAAAAGGGAATGATCTCAAGTTGTGCCAGGGGAGATTTAGGTTGGAAACAAGGAGACATTTCTTCTCAGAAAGACCAGTCAGGCATTGGGACGGGCTGCCCAGGGAGGTGGTGGAGTCACTGTCCCTGGGGGTGTTAAGGAAAGGTTGGACGTGATGCTTAGGGACATGGTTCATTGGGTGATAGTGATGGTAGGGGGACGGTTGGACCAGATGGCCTTGATCTTGATCTCTTCCAACCTTAATGGTTCTATGATTCTATGATCTTCAAAAGCCGCCTGGACATGGTCCTGGGCACCTGCTCTGGGTGTCCCCACTTGAGCAGGGGTTGGACCAGATGGACCCCAGAAGGCCCTGCCAACCTCAGCCTTTCTGTGATTTTGTGAACTTTAGTCAATATATTTCTTTATTAAGTATGGAACATGAATTTAAAATCTGATAGTTAATGAAGACTTTTTATAGATTTTGAATTCTAGATGAGAAATTTATGCCCCTGATATGTAGCACTTAAATGATATCATTTTTAAAAAAAAAATATTGCGGAAAAAGAGATTAGTTTCTTATTTTAGAGAACCAGCCCCTCTGTCTCAACCATCCCAGCTACATTTCTAAAACACCACTTTAATCTGTAACACTTTTCCATGTGCCCAAGGCCACCATGTGTGCCACACTTTTTCAGAGTACCCTTGCCAAACTATGTGTGTATCTTCATCTGGATGCCAAATCAGACCCATTTGAAGCCTGTCTGCTCTGTAATCAAGTCGTAAAACCCAGTAATGCTGTGACGGCTGTGCAAAGGGAGGTTCTTAGTTCATTCAGGTAGCTGTTGCTGTCTATTTTATACCTATTACCAAGCTTGAAGTCTGTGAGATCAGTCTGTTCAAGATGAAATGTCTAAGCTTCTATTGACTCTAGAGGTAGGAAACACAGCTAGATGAACCACCACTTAGACAAATTTGCTATGACATTTTCTTTGTTGCTGTGACTGGGAAGTCTTTGTTTACTGATAACTATTCTTTTAACTATTTTTGCCTTATCACTTTGCAGTCAGACAGTCTTTCTCCCACCTCCTTCATGGGGGAATCCACCATACAGAAATGAGTATATTCAATTCCTTGGAATACCAAAAGAGCTTAATGCATTTCATGTCATGCAAGGAGACAAGTAGGAATGGGGAAACCAGTTCTTTGCAGTGAACTGTGGATCAGCTAGGAAATATCAATCAGCAATATTAATACAGAGTTATGATGAGGGGAGAGTGAGCAACAGGCAGCTTACCACAGCCTGTGGCAGCCTCACTGATATACGATGCCTTAATAAAACATACACAATGCTAAATCCTGTACCACAGCTAGGAGAAATGGAAGTCACCTCCAGACCGAAGGAGACTTTTTCCAAATGAGAGCAATCTGGCAGTTCTCCTGGAGTGAGCAAGTATCTGGCTACACAGCAATTTGGACAGCTTATTTCCCTGTTTGCCTGGCTGTTGGAGACACGAGATATGCTTCATTAAGAAGTATCACTAGATAAGGATGTGCTGTTTTTTAAAACTGAAAAAAAGCAATACTCCTGTTACTTTTAAGTGAGTATCAGTTTTCTCTAGAAATTCAGCAGAGGCCTGGTAACAATTACCATATTTTAATGATTATCAACAAAGGGAATATCTAAATCACAGCAAGATTTTAAAAAAATAGTTGGTGGTTCTGAAACTGTATATTTTTGTTGCCTGATTTGTATCAGTTTTCTATGGCCTGATTTTCAAAGGTTCGAATGCTCAGTGCTTCCAGAGAAAGAGATGTCTTAATAACTTGGACCAAAAACCAGGAGACATTCAAAAGCATAGCTTTGAAAATCTGGTCTTGTATGGGCTATTTGCGTCTTTTCATATAATTAGCTTCCCATTACATGTACAGCTACAAATAGACTGTCAGAAACCAAGTTTGTGATCCTACCGCTGTTTTCTTGCCAACCCAGAGTTCAAATACCATAAGTCAGCACCTCCCCTCAACAGAAAAATGAGTTTGGAGCTAAATTTTTTAGATGACTTTTCAACACAAAGTTAAAATTTTGTGTTGGACTAGACAACTTCCTGCAGTCCCTTCCAATCCAGACTATTCTCTGATCCTAATCTTGTGGGAGGTTTGGTCTTCCTTTGTCTTCTGTACTACATTATCCATTCCCAGCACACATAGAAAGAGTCCTTCCAAACTATTCCTGAGTGCACTGGCATGAAGGCAAGTTTACCAGGGTCCCATAGGCTCCAGATGGCTTTCCAAACTTGTACAAATCCAAAAAAAATTCCTACAAAAGCCATCCCTATCTTTTGGTAGTACTATTGTTATGCCTGAATGTTTAGGTCAGTCCATTGACCTGAGCCAGGACAAGGACTGATCAGATAGGAAGCCTTCCCCAAGAAATTACAAACAAAAGGTAAGGACAGAGGCAATAAATGGATTTTAAAAATCATGAAGACAGAGTGAGACGTCAGTCAGAGATATGGGCAGAACATTTATGATCTTAGCAGTCAAGAAGATCAAACCTATTATAGTGAAGAAGGGTTTTAAACTTTCATTATGAGGATTTCACATATTGATGGCTGAAGTGAAAAGATATTGAGACAATTGCTTTGATAATTTACTCACTGCTTTCGGTTTTGAAATGAGAACAGCGAGCTTTGAAACTTAATCCAGGTTAATAATAACTGCTCTGGGTTTACTTGAATAGACTATTTGAGGAAAAAAAGGTGGCAGAACTTGTGATTCAGAAATACGTAAAGGATTTCCAACCAAAGCTAACAGGAAGTTTAAATAGTATGAGATAAAGAAAGACAAACACTCTTTCGTTAACAAGAACAACAGTGCTACGTAATAATAAAAAATCTCCACCGGCTTATGTCAGTGTGCATTTTTATTTTCTCCTGTTCCGAAAGCATTGCATCAAAAGCATATTGAAAAGAAAAGCTTGTGGCGATGTGAAGGTACAAAAAGAAATATTTCCTGTTTTAGGGAAGTGGGGGAACTAACATCTCTGTGTCCATTAGACTTCTCCTGGATCCAGCTTTGCTGGCATATTTCATTCCTGACAATGAACACAAATGCTTCTGGGATAGAGCAATGCTAAGTTAGGAAAGATCGATGAAAATAACAAGGAAAAAAAAATGTTTGCAGGTTTTCTTTAATTTTCTTAGAAGGCTTTTTTATGTGTTTACAAGAATAAAATCTTTGAATATCATGTTATGGAAATCTGGTAACGTCTGCATCCAGTACCCAAGGAATCCAAACTTCTTTTGAGTGTAGCCCTGAATTTATTACTATATTTGGCTTAGAAAACAAGTCCCAGTGGACAGATGACCCCTGCCATTTTATGGCTCACTGGCTCTTTGACAGCTACTTTGGGTGGCTGCAGATTATGACACAAACATTTCTTCAGTAACCATTTACCTGATCCCTTGTGGATTCCCCTTCCTTGATTTATCCTTCGCTTCACTGGAAACCCAACCTGTGTAAGTTTGTAAAGTCATGGGGAAAAGGAAAGTGACTGACTAACAAAAAAGCCCAACAGCTTCTAATTCAGCTTTTTATGTAGGTTTTTGTTTCAGGAACACCTTTTCAAAAGAGAGAAAGTCCCAACATGCTTGTGTTGCCTATCTGATCTTTTCCCTGCATTTTCTGTGAAGATACTATGCTGACTGGAAACCAGGAATGTTAGGATTTTTTATTCTTATTAAGTTTTTCAAAGAAAACTAGGAAGGACTCAGTTATGCTTGGTAATTTGGTTCTGTTTAATCAGAGACAGATGAAATGAAGTTTGGTAGATTTCTGCAGAAACATTGTGAAATGTACTGATGGAAAATTTATTAAGACTGTGCCACATTTCAAGAGAAGCTTTAATTAAAAAAAAAAAAAGTTTATTTATGACTTCAGTCTAGATAAGCGTTTTCATTAAAACACTACTCTAGGAACTCTTAAATTATACGTAAATTATCTATTATTGCTATGAGAAGTTCTCAATTTTTATTGCTGTAGGAGCTTTTTCTTCACATCGGAAAACAGGGTTCAGGCCCAAAGAGCATCTCTCTGCTAGGGAAGAACTGTTGTATGGAGAAAGCTGTGTGATAGTTGTAACACCGAACATTTTTATCTAGCATTTGTCACCAGGCCAAATCGAAGCATGTGAACTTATGGGAAAGAAACTGAGAAATGTTTGCTTTAAAAGATTCTGTAGACTGCTTTGCTACAGAAAAATCATGGACCAGTAATAAGCTCCTAGTCTTCAGCCCTTTCCCTCTATACGGATACCCAGATTCATGTGATGTACCTGAGATCTGAGCTGGGATTTGCACAGGAATAAGAGCTTTGTGAAGACGTGTTTGCAGAAAGGGGGAGGTTTTAAACCCACTGATAATTTACTGTTTCCCATACTATCTCTTTATTTTCCTCTTAACATCTTTCTGCTATTTCAAGTTATGAATGCAGGGACTAATCATTTATATTGTCACTAAGTTATGCTCTAATTTCTTTGCACATCTTTCAGAAATTATAATTTAACCAGGACAAGCAGGTGAGTTACAGCAGATCTCCCATGTCCAGGTCAGTTTTCAGCTTTGTCTCCAATGTTGCCGCTGGACTACTAGATAGTCAATAAGGTCAGAGAAGATTTTCTCAATGAGCATATCTTCAACACTGGTCCATATCTCAGAGAAGTCAGATTTGAGTGAATCGTCTTTTTCCAGTAAGAAAACTTTCAACTGAAAAAATCCTGACAGACCTAAATTGCAGTCAAAACCTCCGATTGGAAAAAAAATCACTGGCTATTTGATGCTTCTTGCTCTCAGATTTATCAAAACTTGCAGCTCAGACCAGAGAAAGGCTGCCAGTGAAAATGTTGTCAGTCACAGGATTATCTTCACATTATGTTTTTAAGTTCTCAAGCAAATTGTACTACATCTGCTCTTATTTATATTTTTTTTTTTCAATTATGTTTAAACTAGAAAACTTCTCTCTCTCTCTCTCTCTCTTTTTAACTGAGCGAATAAGGTGCATTTTTACTTGGCTAAGTCAATAAATCAGCAAAGATGCCATATTGGTTATGGTTCTTGCAGCAAGAGAATTACCAAACCACGAAGTACCAAACACACATGGTTGTACTAGTGCATTCTCATCTTAGGGTACGAGTTTTTTAGGCTTTGATCTAGTGGAAAGCCAGAGAGATAATGAAAATGTATGTCTTAGACACTTTATGATTAATTGTAAAGAGGCCTGGAAATATTAGCTTCATAACCAGCCTTTGCAAGGAATACGTGTTACTAAAATATACTTGTCAATGTCTAGTTCTAATAATGAATGGATAACACATCTGTGATATATGAGGTGATGGCAAAAGGGAATGATAAGAGGGATGTCATAGCTAAAAGATTACATTAATTTGTTTGGGGAGGGCTACGATACATAGGCAGTCTCTCTAGATGCCCTCACTGCAGAGGAGGACAGCTGTCATCATTCATACCTGTACTTTGCCTGGCTCTGCTCCCACACAGGCATAAGCTCTTGCACATGTCTAGGATCCCTTCCAGAGGCCAACTGAATTTCTTCAGCACCTAAGTATGATCTTTGCTTTGTAAAAAGCTCAACGACATTTAGAGATTTAATTTTACTTGTAAATTATGCATGACACTAGGGCACTAGGGCAGAGGGGGTCTGGAAAACTTTTTTTTTTTTTTCTCCTTAACAATTTATGAGTCTTTGGCATATTTAATTTGCTGTCAGGTGGATAACTAAAACAGGTCTACCCATCACCATCACGTTGGTTCTGGAAAATAACAAATTGTCTGATCGAGAACACTAATATATGTTCTGGCAGAGTCTTACGTGATCATATCAAAGCCATTAAAACCTGTTTATTCTCTTTGCAATGAATATACAAGAGACTTAGTTAGAGTGAATAGTATATTTCCACTGATTTTAATGGAAGCAACATTTACTTCATGTTCAAGGCTGGTTCCGATTCTCCTCAAGCTCCTCCTTGTATGTCTCAAGAATCAGACATAATAGATCAGGACTGAACTTGTTGGCATTCAGAACTAGTAAGTATTAGGCCAAAATATTTATTGGGGAAATATTTCTAGTAACATACAAATAAGAAGTGTTAAGGTAGAAAATATAGTGGAAGTGAATAATCTTCTGTGTTTAAAAAGGGGGATGAATTTTCTGTATGATTTTAAAAGACTTTTTATTAAAAGTACCATAACTTATGTTTGAGGTTTAGAACTCTTTACTTAACAAGAAGCAGCAGTTAAACTTCTTTCTATTGTGGCCTTTAAAAAATTATTACTTATTTTCATTGCATTGCCATTAATTAGTTTACATGCCATTTAAATGGAGGTTTTATACTTTAGATCACAGTGTAAAGCCTGGTGCTCATTAGAAAGTGTTTCTGCCCCATTCACAGCAGTTGAGTTGCAGCTGATAAGTCTCACATCCAGTTCCTTAAATGGTACTTTGCTCATTCGTTTTCCATGACACAGAAAGAACAATTCCACTTTTTCGTTCTTCATAATGACACCATCTTAAGTGGCCCACAGGGCTGGTTTTTCCTCCCTCTTCCCCTCCTGCTCTATCCCCTCTTTTAAAGCCCTCTACCTTCTCAGTGCTGGTCCCACTGCTGACGAGTTCATGCTAGGCTTTCAATCAGTGAAATTCTGTGGGCTAAAAATATATATATATATTTTATTCAGTCTCGATAATTTAATTGAAGTGATTTCTATTGTATGCTATGACAAAACAGAAAGGGACAATAGTGGGGTGGGATCTGGTGTCTAGGGACCAGGATCCAACCTTTGGCTTTGCCTGCTAGTGAACAGTGCAAGCATTCCTCTGACCAGCACCACTATAGCCACCAGCTCTTCAGTGAAAATATTTTGAAGATAAGCCATCAGTTCTGTTTCACTGCAGTACACTGGCCCCTTAAACTACCAATTGCTTAACTTGATGCTAAATTGCAGAACACCGGGAAACTCTAGCAGTATTCAAATTTCACTGTTGTGTCTCTGGTTGGCCCAATAAAATCGTGTTGTCTTGAGGAGAAAAAGGGTCCAATTGGTCCATATGTAATAATTTCCTATTAAAGAAAAAAGTGTCTAGAAAGAATCTGCTAGTTGTTTGTACTGCGTGCAGCCTGTTCTTGTCTGTGAACATGAACGGATGCTATCATTACACCCAACAGAACTGATACGAATGGATAGCAAAGAATTTAAGGGTTAATGAGGTTTGGTGCTGCTGTTAAATAACCACCATCAAAACTCAAAAGGACACAAAGAAATCTTGGTATTGTAAATTCTGTGGCCACTATCACCCTTTGAGAAATATTGCTACTACAGCTAAGAAAACAGAAACTCTATTTCTTACCTCATTACTGCAAAGCCAGAGGGAGCTTTCACCTCAAGATTCTCTAAGAAAAATGAAATGGTATGAAAGGAAAAAAAGCTGTGGGGGCATGAAGGAGAGGGAGAAGGGTCAATGCACAGTTAAGCAGCGGTAGCTTGAGTATGTCGGCTGGATATTCACAAGAGAGCATGACTGTGCTAGTACAGCTAGTAATATCCTTGGATTATTAAGACCCAGTTATCAGCATGCAGGGACCATAGCCTACAGCAAGGCAGATCACAGACTATACATTTTTCAGTTCTTTCAATTGCTCAACCTACTGCAATTCCTTTTGTGAACAAGTCCAAGGTTTTTGTAAAACCTTTTTTTTTTTTTTTTTTTTTTTTTCCCCACTTTCTTTTTATGGGATTATGATGGCAGTTTAACCACACAATCCGTCATCACCACTACAAGACAGACAGTGTTATGATGCACTGCTTTGAAATATAGTGGTTATGCGACAGGGAAGACATTTTCCTCCAGAAAAAAAGCATAAATGGTTTACACTGCAGTACACTAAAAGACGGTTGAAAAATGTATTTGATCGCTTTTGTGGCTTTGCTCTATATAAAATCATGTGTGTTCATACTTTGGGTGTTATGGCCTTGATGTCTGCATGTGTGCATGCAGATAAGTCTCAATAAAATAGATTTGTCTAATATAAATGCACAAAAAATGAAACCTAATTTGTCCATCTCTTTCACTAATCTCTTTTAGGACATTGAACTCTACCATCTGTTATGGAGGCAGAAAAAGAAGTTGTACAAAGTAATAACTTGCCCTGGAAGAAAATCACCTGCTAACCCCTTGTTCATAGAAGATGATTTATGCACAAAAGCCTGAGGGTCCATAACCTTTTTAAAACTCTTGGATATGTTTGTTTTACAAACTTTCTGGTGGAGGAAAAAAGAGAGTTCATATGGTTTATCCAAGCAGTGAGCCTACTTGCTCAGATTACATTTTTATTATAATGATCTGAACACACTGTATAGACAATCACAGAATCATAGAATATCCTGAGTTGGAAGGAACCACAAGGATTATCTAGTCCAACTCTTATATAGTTTCCTGTATTTTAGGTCATTGGAAAGGCAGATGGTTTACTTTGATCAAACCGCATCAGAATGGCCTGTGATTCCATCTATACTAGTAAATAAGGCTGTACCCCAAAATGCTCTGAACACAGGAGCTCAGTGGTCTATGCTGCCAAGCTGATGGATTAGTCCATGGCACTGTGTTTGCTGAGGTCATCATCCAATCCCCAGGTAGGGTTTAGAGATTAGTGCAGGCCAAGGGCATTTCCATTTGGTGGAGGGAGTATGCCAACCCTGTTTCAGAAGATGAGCGTGCTTATAGTGTGCCCAGTGGCATTAGAGCAACCAAGTGGTCCTGGGCAGGTATAGTTTACCACTGCAAATGCAGTCATATTATCCCCACTGATTTCTGCATTTGTTTGTGTTATCTGTTGTTTCTTAAGTTATAGGCTACAAACTCTCCAGGGCAAGGACTTTCTCTTTGTTGTCTTTGATTATGTAGCATGCTAGGATCCTGGTCCATGATGTGGCCCCTTCTGCATTCTAAATAATAAATCACTCCAATTCAGAACAATGTTCAGACAAGAGTATTAAAGAACAGTTTAGGAAAGAAGAAATAAGAGAGAAGAAAGCACACTGACATCTTAACCATTGTGGGAACCAATACTGAGGGGAGGCCTCATGGCGGCCTGCATCTCCCTCACGAGGGGAGTGGAGGGGCAGGCGCGAGCTCTGCTCTCTGGGGACAGCAACAGGATCCGAGGGGATGTCATGGAGCTGGGTCAGGGGGAGGGTCAGGCTGGGTGTTAGGGAAAGGTTCTGCACCCAGAGGGTGGTTGGGCACTGGGACAGGCTCCCCAGTGCAGTGGTCACGACACCAAGCCTGCTGGAGTTCAAGAACCATTTGGACAACGCTCTCAGACACATGGTCTGATTTTTCTGATTTTTTTTGGTCTGATGTGCAGACCCAAGAGTTGGACTTGACCATGCATGTGAGTCCCTTCCAACTCAGGATATTTTATGATTCTATCATTTTTTTCAGTTATGCTTGTTCTCCATGGACATTTACGATTGGTCACAGAACAAGCAACTGAAGGAAGGTGTGAACATATTTTTCATCTTTTGATATTGCTAAAATTATGTCTAGCTGCTGTCTTATAAGACTCTTGATGCAGTCATGAAGTCCCTCCTTACAATGTGTGTTATTTAGCTGGAATGAAGGACTGATTGCCATGAACTTTTCTAGTATTATTTCCTTATTTTCTCCCAACATTACTGTACACAAACACTTGTAATCACTTTTAGAAGGGAACTCTGTATTCATGCAGAGGCAACATGGGATTCCAACAGCAAGAGAGATACATCTGGACAATTGGTAACCTCCCAACTTTGATTTAACTATTAAATTGGTGACTGTATTTCTTTCCAGTCCATGTGGAAATCGTCAGTCTAGAACTACAGAGGGTTGGTGTTGACAGTCTTGATGTGTTCAGGGCACTCCCAACATTACAGATGTACTAATGCACCAGTTGGAGTTCTGACGTTAATGAAAATGTATAAATATTACAAACAGCCTGATTATAAAAATAACAGATAGGACCAATTCATTTAGGAAGTGTATTTCTGCTGAGGGCAAAGAGTTACACTGCCGAAGAAATTGGCATGAGAAGGTGACTTTGAAGCATACTACAGTGTGTCTGAGAAACACATTAGTCTTGAAAGTATACTGGGTAAAACCTCAACCATTTTGTCTCAGGCATAAAATTATTGGCCAGAGCAACACATGAAGGAAGCTAATTATGTCATACATTATGTCAGGAGGGCCTTTTTCTACTCTTGTTTTCAACATGTGACATATTATCTTCTGTAGATAGGAAAATAGTACTTTTCTATGAGATTCAGTTGATGAAATCAAATACAGTGGTAGGATTTTTTGATCTCTTAATTAATTAGGTTAATTCAGTGGCATTTCATAGTGTGTAAATCAAAAAAACAAAAGTATCTTTGGCTATAAGGCAACTTTAAAATCTGCCTTGGGGATTTTTCCTTTTCCCCTTTAATATCAGCCTTAGCAAGTTGCACCCCAGAACAGTACCTTTGTGAACAGTTGATCAAGAACAAAGAGAAAAACATCAGAAGGGACATTTCAGGCATCAGAAGGACATTGTGATGTGGTAAAGACTGTTTTCCTTCTAGCCATCAGAGTTAGAAGACAAAGATGGCCTTAAGGGGCACACCATTTTCTACATCTCTTAAAATTCGTAATCTCCAAGCTCCTTACTCTGGGACACTTCACAAACTATTCTGTGAAAGATACTTGAGTGAGACATAAAGATAACAGAGATTTGGTCTTGCATATTCGAGTAAAGCTAAGAGACATAAGAAGGACCACAACATAAGAAATGACCAGTAGGCAGATGAGACTCAATAACAGGGTATTCAAGGGACCATTGTTATCCAAATCAGACACACAAAAATGACATATTCAAATTTGGTCAAAGATTAGGTAGTTAAAATAGATTTTGAGTGAATTGGATAATTTTGATTGGAACTGATTTCAGAGAAGCTGAAAAATAGCTTTACTTTCTGAAACTGTGGATGTTCAAGCAGTTTATACCTTTTTTTTTTTTTTTTTTCCCCCAGTGGAAATTGTGTGTGCATGTGGTTCAAAAATAGATTAATTTTTTTTTTTTTGTTTAAAAAAAAAAGGTGTAGGTCATGAATATCTATCTTCACCCTCTTCCCCTTAGCCTCTTCACATCAGTCTCTCATGAAAATCAGGAAACTTCAGACGTGATTATCTGTTCTGAATAGATATCATGTTCCTTTTTCACTTTCCACAACACCATGAGTTATGGATGAAGTGTTAATTAGGGCAGACTTTCTTGGCTACATCTGATGGCATCTTGGATATCCTTCCTCCTGTACTGCACTGGAAATAAGTATCTGAGGTGCGAATGTTCCTTATTGTCATTAGTAAAAGGCTATTTAAAATAAAGTTGATTTTGTTTCCGTCTGTTGTTGACTACACTTGCTGATTATGTTTGTGTGCTGTCCTTGTCAGCTTAATGGCTGTGGTGGTGAGGAAGTAAAGTCCATTTAGTTTATAACAAGCATAAGGACATTCTCAAAGGGCATGTTTTGAAAGAAAACAGGCCATTGTGAGATCAGATTAAAACAAGTGGGCTGTTCAGAGCCTGCATTTGCCTTTTTGGTTGTAATGAACATGCCAACATCTACACTGGAAAACACATGTGAGTCCCACAGCAGTGGTAGGACAAACAGCTGCCTAGCTCAACCCGCAGGCCAAAAAAATACCATGGGAAGTTTCATTTTGAGTTTTCATCCACTTATTGTAAAATACAGTAAAACAAGTTGAATTACAGATTTAATACTTTGGCCTAGGCTTTTACATCTGCCTAGGAGATTCAGATATTAAGTTTCTAAGCTTTAACAGGGACGGTGGGTCAACATCGTAACATAGCTTTGGAAATTTCAGTCAGAATATGTAAGGGAAATATATGAAACACATAGAAATTAGGAGATCACCTTCTCCCACCATAACTACCCGAACAGTCTCTTGCACAGACTAAGAGATTGTCCTTTCCATCTTTTTCATCTCCCCTGTATACTGGATGATTGACATAGCCACTCAGTTCAGCTTAGCTGGTTTCCCAAATTGTCTGGACATCAGGGTAATATCCTACCTTGTTTCCCACCACTGTTTGAAGTATCATTGGAAATCTTCTGAGTACTTCAGGAGCTGGAGCTCAAGTGTTTGGATGCCTGGTAAAGGTAGCGGAGATAAGATGTGGCTGCATCTAGCTGAGCTGCAGCAACTGTAATATGTGTCTTCCAAATGTGAAGTATTTTTTTGTAATTTAAGGATATATTATTTCAATGCTAGCATATCAGTTACATCAGAAAGGGGATAAAATCCGGCATGTGGTCTGTGAGACACAGACCACGTTATTCGTTACCTTGTGCCCTGCCCAGTGATGTGTCTGTGTTTAAGTGGCTGCCATAGAGGTCCCCACAGTCCCAAGCAGATTTGTGCAGCTCACACAAAAGTTAGAGACATAATAGCCACATTATTCTGGTTACTTGAATCTGTGGGATTAAAGGTGCTTTGGGTACACCTAGTCACACTTTGCTTCACAGTGCAGATTACTGCCTGTGAAGTAAATCAATGCTTTAAAAAGTGGCCTAAATCATCGTTTGATGTTCTGTGCTGGGCCGTGAAGAATGGCAAGACTGGCGTTTCTGTACATAGAAGTGGGTAAGTGCTGGCTCTGCTTCAGCTGAGGCCCACCAGGCTGTCCCTAGTTTCTTGCCCTTGGCCATCTGAGTAAGGCCTTGGCCAATGTCCACTTGTTTCCACCTTGCCTGAGCTCTGTGTGTTCCTCCTCGTGGAAACCAAGGCAAAGGGGTGGAGGGCTGGGGGCATGCTTAGGTCATTTCCCCACAGGGCTCCTTGGGCGTCAGGGGCATGCAGCCAAGGTCCATCATTTTACAAGAAGCTTCGTTTACCAGGATTCACCCTTAACAACACCATGGCATTTTGGGCACATCCACACTGCCTCAAGACCAGCATGCCTTCCATGTAGATCATACTGTGGCAAGTCTGGCACCTGAAACATATCTTCCACAGCACACAGAGCCCTCAAGCCCAAGTACACCTGTCTGGTTAGACCACATCTGTGACCCACAAGCTGTCGGCCAGCTTCCAGTAAGATGCCAATAAAACAGCTGTGCATACTGAAGGCAGGTGGGGATAGTCCAGGCTGTACTTACACTTACTTTGCATGACAAAGCAAGAAGCTATAGGCAAAAAGTAGGACAGAATGGGTAAGGAGGTATGAGTCTGCCCCTCCAGACAACTTTTCCTGTAAAAAATAAAACTCATCCTGGAGGTCACCTCCAAGCACATGGAGGAGAAGAAGGAGATAGGAAGTAGTCAGCCTGGGTTTCACCAAGGGGAAATCATGCTTGACCAATCCGATAGCCTTCCACGATGGAATGACTAGATGGGTGGATGAGGGAGAGAGCAGTGGATGTTGTCTACCTGATTTCAGTAAGGCTTCTGACACTGTCTCCCATAACATCCTCATAGGCATGCTCAGGAAGGGTGGGATGGATGATGTGGACAGTGAGGTGGACTGAGAACTGGCTGGATGGCAGAGCTCAGAGGTTGTGATCAGCAGCTCCCTGAGTCTAGCTGGAGGCCTGTAGCTAGTGGTGTACCCCAGGGTCTGTACTGGGTCCTGTCCTGTTCAACCTATTCATCAATGACCTGGATGATAGAACAGAATGCACCCTCAGCAAGTTTTTGGATGACACCAAACTGGGGGGAGTTACTGATACACCAAAGGGCTGTGCTGCCATTCAGAGGAACCTGGACAGGCTGGAGAGTTGGGCCAAAAGGAACCTCATGAAGTCAACAAAGGCAAATGAAGGGTCCTTACCTAGGGAGGGACAGCCCCATGCACCAGTACAGGCTGGGGGCTGACCTGCTGGAAAGCAGCGCTGTGAAGGACCTGGGAAGTCCTGGCGGACAGCAGGTTAACCATGAGCCAGCACTGTGCTCTAGTGGCCAAGAAGGCCAATGGTATCTTGGGGTGCATTAGGAAGAGTGTTGCCAACAGGTTGCCTGGAGAGGCTGTGGAGTCTCCTTCTTTGGAGATACTCACCTGCCTGGATGCCATCCCGTTGTAACGTGCACTAGGTGACTCTGCTTGGCAGGGTGGTTGGACCAGATGATCTCCAGAGGTCCCTTCCAACACCAACGATTCTGTGATGTGATTCTGTGATTCATTCACAGAGCAGTGTGTAAGGAAACCTGTGAGCTGCACTTCCTTGTTGTGTATGGCTTGCAGATGAATCCAACTCTGCCTTTTGCTGCTACTTGCACTTCAACCAGTTAGGAACTCTGGACTCGCTATAGCATATGGATGCCTAGGGAAAAGCTCATTTGCAATTCATTTATGTTTCACCATGAGGTTTAACTCATTACTGGAGGAAGTAGATTGGACAGTTAGAGAATGTGGCACTGGCTCTTTCAAAACCAACCATACCTCTAGTAGTGGTATAGTAGACTTGGTAGACTTACTTAAAAATCATCTACAAGCATAGTGAAACATACAGCCTCTAAAGTAAGAAATTGCAGCCTTAAATGCCAAGTGGAGATTTATGTGAGAGCTTAGGATTGTGGCTTCTTGGGAACTTGTCCTTGGTTCTACTCAAAAGCTTATTTTCTCACAGTTTTGAAAGATTTTTTTTTTTTTCTTTTAACTGAAGTGTTAGTTTAAGAAGTGGTAACACTGCTGACCGGAGGGTACTGAGTGATACTGAAGTGGTGCTGCCAGTATTTCTTTATGAATCTGCCTTGGCAAAATATACATGGACACGCTTAATGTTACTGGGAATTAAAAGTCCTAACTGAAGCTCAGCTGTTGGCTGGGCATGAACGTAGAATGACGTTGCAATGTTTTATTCATCCCAATGTCTTGATATTGATCTTGTCAAAAAGCTACTGTAAAAATCACCATATAGAGACTCTTACTTTTTTGGCTCAGTCTATTCCTATATTGAGTCCTGTGAGTCTGCTTCTAGCTTTTTTGTTCTCTTTTGGTTCTAGAAAAGAAAAAGGAACTCCGCATTGTTCTCAGCAATGTTTTTCACGTTAATGTTTCAAGTCTTCTGAAGTCTCAGAGACTTACCATCCCGGAGACAGAGTACCAGACAAGGTAAATCAGTAACAGAACCGCTACAGAGAGTCCTCTTTGACATGTTTTGTTATTGTGTCTTGTCCCATGATTGGGGTCAAAGTGATCACCAAATGTGGGTACAGGAAAACATTTATTCTTAATATTCATTACCTTTCTTGGTAGAGCAGGTCACTGGACCAGCACTGTGAATATCACATACTAGCTTCCAATTATTGCATGAGCACCTTTTAGATGTTTTACCCTATATCTGTATGTGGCATATAATGGTGTAACTCCTCCTTAGGCAGCAGAAGAATTGATACCTACAAGAGTACCCACTGGAGCTTCGATGTTTATGATAATTGATAAAAGCAGGTTTAAAATCAATGCTTTCATAGATGTTCTAAGTCTTATTAATCAACGTTTGTCTCAATTCCTGTGATGAAATGTGTTATGTGCTACTATTAAAATTATTATTTTAACAGTGAAAAAAATTAATGGTAACTCTTTTACACTGACATGGAAGCCACTGCTAAAAGCACTTGAAAATTGTACTGTTTGTGTGCAGACTCCACATGCTGAAGAGCAGAGACTGTTAATATTTCACATAGCTGTCAGATTTATTCTAATTCTCAAAGAATTAAGTATGAAACAGGAAACATTTTCCAGCTTGTTCAGTAGCTTCGATCAAATTGAAAATCTAACCAACTTAACTTCTTGTCAAGCAGAAGACTACCTGTATTTAATATGCAACCATAACTGAAGTCTATGTTAAAGTAACATAGATTTAATGTAAACAGCTTGATTCCATATTCAAGGTACTCATGGACAAGATATTTGCATTTCCCCAGAACACAAGAGAAACAGTTTGAATTGCACATCAAACTTTTTTGTAAGTTCCAGAAGATTTACGGTGCATAACTGATAACTATGTGGTATAAAGGACAGAATTTTTGCTAAAGTCTCAGATAAATGTCACATAAGAGTTAATTCCTTAAATTTAGAGACCTCATGTCTTCATCAAAGTATATACTACAGTAACTGAAAAAGGAAGGAGGTGTTGCTCCACTTCTGTACAGGCAGAACTGGTACTTTATGTCTGCAGGAGGCTGAGAAACAGATGGGACTTGGCTCCAGCTTGTCCATGAGACTGAGAAAACTCCCTTTTTCTTTTAACCTCTCCAAATCCCACCAGCATACCAACAGTGGTGTAACCCCCAAAACACATCTAAGAAATTCAAAAGCTGTGTACCAGTAAGTCATTAAAATAAGTCCTTGAGTCCTAAAAGGCAGAAATCTTTCTTCTACAAGTTTTTTTCCCTACATCCAGACCAAGAAAGGGGAAATGCATGGAATTACTTGTACAAATCAGCTGCATCTCTTTTGAAACAGGTGGAGCTATTGGTGTTGAAAGAGTCTCTGAACAAAGAAGCACTTTAAACATTTTCCCAACATCTTTCTGATGTCTGTGAATAACCATTATTATTATTATTATTATTATTATTATTATTATTATTATTATTATTATTATTATTATTATTGTGTTAGCCCACAAACCACCACTAATTCTGACAGTGCCCAAACAAGAGGAACATCAGGCAGGTCCAGGAGAATGATTTGCCCATACATTTATCATCATCCTTTCCCTCTCTCCAGCTTTTGTGATCCTGACAGTTGTTTGGGCTCAGTTTTCACTGGCCAGTTGGGATGAAACTGAGTCTGGCCTTCAGCTGAAAAATCCAGTGGCTGGGTGGGCCTGGAGGAATGGCCCTTTTTTTCCCCTCCCTGCTTAAGCCTCTTGTGAGCAACTCCCTGCAGCTGTCCATAAACATTGCTTTCTGAATGGAGTGAGAGAAGTCTGGGACAGGCCCTGCTCTAACTGTTGATCAAATGAAAATAAATACTGCCGTCAGCCGTTATACTGAGTATTACTGCGTGTAGCCCAATAGTTTTGCAATCACCTCCATCAATTTTTTCTAAAAGGCTTCTACAGCATTAACTTTCTGGAACCCAAAGTGTTCCAAAATGATGAATTCATTGGTAAACTCACACCACACAAGGCAAATGTATACTTGGCCAGCAAGCTAAATCCCACACTCCTATTGCCTCTTATAAACCACAAAATTAATGGCATATAGAGGAAGATACTTATTAAAAGTGCAAAGCAGAAGACTGTATGCATGGGAAAGCAGAACACGTCTTTGGAGACAATGAGAATTTTACCTTTTGGGAAACTGTTGTTAAACTGAAGCTATGCATAGGTAAACACCCTGTACACCCCTGTATCAAACCAGGAAGCCACCTGCTCTGGTTTCTTCTCTCATCCTGCTGGGGGCTGCCTCCACCCTTAATGAGTTGGTGGGTCAGCTCATGAGTGTTTCCTTAGCTGCTTCACATCCCCATGGGCAAGCTTGTCTGAATAGCCAACAAGCCACTTAAACAACTACCAACTCTGTGGCATGGGGAAATCAAGCCCCTTTCCCCCAATACCATGGTCTCCAGCTGTGACTGTTTAACACTGAAGGGCAGCCAAGCACCACCATGCTTCTCTCTCACTCCCCTTCCTCCAAAAGACAGAGGGAGAAAATATGCCCCTGCTCCACATGGGGTCCCTCCCACGGGATGCAGTCCTTCCCAAACTGAGCCTGCGGGGGCTGCCCAGAGGCAGCAGCTCTTCAACAACTGCTCCCACATGGCTCCATACCACGGGGTCCATCCTCCCGGAGAAAACTGCTCCAGCACGGGTCCCCCACGGGCGGCAGCTCCCCCCAGACCCCCTGCTCCTGCGTGGGCTCCTCTCCACGGGCTGCAGCTCCGGCCCGGGGCCTGCTCCTGTGGGGGCTCTCCACGGGCCGCAGCCTCCTCCAGGCCACATCCACCTGCCCCACCGGGGGCTCCCCCATGGGCTGCAGCGTGGAGATCTGCTCCATGTGGGACCCATGGGCTGCAGGGGGACAGCCTGCTCCACCAGGGGCCTCTCCACAGGCTGCAGGGGAACTGCTGCTACGTGCCTGGAGCACTCCTGCTGCACCGAGCTTGGGGTCTGCAGGGCTGGTTCTCACTCCTTGCTCTCCCAGCTGCGCAGACACAGCAGTGTTTTCCCTTTCTTAAATCTGCTCTCCCAGAGGCACAACCAGTATCACTCACTGGCCCAGGAGCAGGTCCCCTTTGGAGCTGTTTGGAGCTGGCTCTGAGCTGACATGGGACAGCTGATGGGCTCTATGCACAGGGGCCACCTCTGCAGCTCCCCCCACTACCAAAACCCTGCCACAAATATGTAACACACCAGTGTACTGTCTCTGTCCCACCTCTAGAGGTCATTGGCCCTTAAATGTGTTGGCCTTAAGGCTTGGCATGGTGCTTCCTTGACTGGTGTGGGCACATACAGCCCAGCTAGTCTAATGAGTATCAACAGTATTTTCTTACAGAGCTTATTTTAACTAAAAAGGGCCACTTTTAGCCAGCTGTCTGTCTCAGACAGAGGATCTGAGGAGGGAGCAGCCTTGCCCAAAGGCGTGGTAGCAAGATGATGGGAGTAGACTGGCCATGGCAATGTCCTCAGCTGGCACCACCAGGGCTGGCCAAGGATGTCTAGCCACAACCATATCCATATTTTGCAAACCTAAATGTAAGATGATGTGAAAGCAAAGTCCTTTTTTTTTTTTTTTTTTCTTTTTTTTCAGAACTGTTCTTGCTTTCCCTTTGATCTTTCCAGCTTTGCTGTCATCTAAGCTTTTCTGCTTGGTTTCTTTTTTAGAAAACAGGATGAACTGTTTTAGCACTTGAAAGTTTTCTTTTGGCTTGTCTTTTTCTTGTCTGAATTCTGTAGAACAGAGATCACACATGGTACAGAGATTTCTGTCTGACACATATATGAAGAAGCTTCATTCCCCCTCCATTTCTACTCATCTTTCTCAACATACTTGATTACTGAAAAACTTTCAGTAAGGACCTGAGATCTATATTTGCTAAAATACAGGAACAGAAACACTGGTCTAGGCTCTCGGGGTCTATTAAGCTGACACTGACTGTATCTAACAGTAACCCAGACGAAATGCATATAAAAAGAATAAAGAAAAAGGGGAAGTATATCATGAGTTACCGAAATCCACTTGCAAGATACTTAGATACTCCAGCTTGTATCCTCTATTAGTAAAGCAAAAGCATAAGGTAAATTTGGTCACATCTCTTTCATGGGTTGCTTTTAAAATTTGCTTTTACTTCAGAATTCGAGTAGAAATAAAACCTTAAAGTTTCTCTTGTGAAACAGTGTTGTCAAAACTTTGCTTCTCAGGTTCTCAAGTTTTCTACAAACCCTGTTTGCCCTTCTTTCCCACAAAGACCTGAAGTTGCTTCTGAATGAAAGGCAATTGAAACAAATACATAACCACAAAGTGTTTTCCAACTGATGCAATGCCATCTTCTGATGAATTCTCAATGCTGAAGACATTCCAGGTGGTCCTAATGCTGGTGATCCTCTCTTTACCTTTATTTCTTAATGGGCTTTTGAGTAGATATCTATTACCATTTCTTGCAGTGAACTCTTTGGTGTATTAACTGTCTTCACACCCAAATACAGCAGAAAAAAAAAATGGGATTCAGATCTTGATGAAAAGTCTTACATATGGCTGCAACAGAACTAATGAAAAATAATAGCAAAAAAAAAAAAAAAGAAACAAGCTGAGTGGTAGTAGGAGATTAAACTGAGATCGTTTCATTTAAAGCTTACAGAGTTGTCAGAAAATGTGGCAGAAAAGTCCAGAAATCCTTCAATCAAATCCTTCTAGGATGTTGCAATTATCTCACTTTCCTGAAAACATAGTTAATTGTGTTTGTAAGAGTGGATATTTGGTGTATTTGACTTCATCACCCCACAATAGTGTTATTGTAAACAGTACTTTATTTTTTCTTTGGGAATGTGTAACTTCTGAAGAGCTCACAAAACAAAACTAAAAAAAATTCCTCCAGAAACTATATTGTTTCTCATCATATGACACATGCACAGGACAAGGCTGGAATTATTAGTTCACAGCCCAAAATTAGTCCCCAGAAAACTGATAGCAACTGTAGACCATCCAAAGACCCTGTAATCTTAAGTATACCTTGCAGCATGAACCCTGCTTCATGGTTCAGTGTCTATGCCCGAGTCCACACTGCAACTGCTCAAACTACGAAATTACAGGAAATTTCCTTTTAGTCATTATATTGAGCTCGTTTTACTGCTGAGATCTCCAGGTGATTTAAGTGAGAAACTTTCTAAAATCTGACATTATAATAAGCAGATAGCAGCAGACATGCTGCATGGAAAAAATAACCCCAGATATTAATATCTTGTGGAGTCTACTACAATTATAAATGGGACCTTAAAATAGGAATGGTTAACTTTCCTAAACAAGGAGTCAACAATCTGTTCTGTATAGTTTATATTCTCACTGGATGTCAGTGACTGTGAAGCTGTGATTAGACAGATGACATTAAAGCTAAGATCATTTTTTCTTTTATAAAGAGAGCAAAGCATTGTCTTTGAACAAAAGCAAATCAATGTCCAATGAACATCTCCTTGTCTCTGTCTTTGTTGTTGTCAGTGTGCAACAGTCACTTTGAAGCCTCATTTAACTACAGAGGCACTTGTGTGAAGAGTAGCCCACAGGACCCTGCGATGGTGATTAGTCTTTGTAAACTCCTGGATCCTTTGTGCCAGACCTTCAGCATGACAGTTCAAATGGGTTAGCAGTTCACTCTCACTTAATTAATCCCAGATTTTGTTCATGTAGCACACGTCGTTGGTGGCAGGGCTTCCAAGCTGGACTGCATAGGTATGAAATCAGCTAACAATGACTTCATTTTTCTTGGTGATTGTCTGTAAAGGAGGCCTTAGCTTAGCAAATAAATATACACATACATACATAAACAAAACAAAAACAAACAAAAACAACACTCCCTCCAAAAGCAAACAAAAATAACCCCAAACACACAAATATCCTTTCCAGAATTAATACCAAATTAAAAAAGAAAAAAAAACCTTTCCCATTTCTGCTTTAAGTGTTGTTTACAAGACCTAGAGTTGTAGATTGTCAGAAATATAAAAACTTTTTGATTTTCTTTTAATATAGAGTGAATATTACAAGACATTGATCTGTTTCAAAAACTATCCCAAAAATCATTGCCTGTCTTGTCCCTCTACCA
The DNA here is from genome assembly GCF_009769625.2 of Cygnus olor. Lineage (NCBI taxonomy): Eukaryota > Metazoa > Chordata > Aves > Anseriformes > Anatidae > Cygnus > Cygnus olor. The sequence goes on along the minus strand of NC_049170.1, from coordinate 148,151,747 downwards.
TTTCTTTTTTTTTTTTTATTTATTTTTTTACTCTGCATGCATTTCTTGTTTATTTGAGAGAATTCCATTTTATTGGAAGTACCTTGAATCTCTAGCACTGACAAAATTCATCCTATGAATGTTTTTCCTTTCCAAACAGTTGCTCAATGCAGGAAATGAGCTGTGATTTGTGAAAGCGAACAAATTCTTTCTCAAACTGCGTAATTAGAGATTGAAAGCTTGCCCTTAGTGAAGTATCAGTTGGGAAAAACTGGAGGATTAAAAAAGGCCACACAAACCATTGGTAACACTTTTATTGTAAACCAGGAAGTATTAAAGTTGGAGCGAGATTTTTCAAATGCAATTGTGTAAGCAGACATGCAAAAATTAAATAACTGTGCACAGTCATAAACGCTTGTGCACTTGACATTCTCCTAAGCATTTTCAGTATGCACATACATAATGCTCAAAGCACATGTTCTGAGATTACTTGGATGAATACATGGATATGTATACACACATACCCACATATACATAGATATGTGTATGTAATGCAGACCCTTCTGCTAACTTAACTTTCACCTGTGACTGCACAGAATACCAACACATTTTATTATGTATGTAGGTTTTTAAAATCTTTAAAGATGCTAAAAAGATAAAATGAATAGAGATATTTTGCCATATAACTGTTTTATCCCAATGTAAATCTCAAGTGTACATTTTCTTTAGATAGGGTTGGAAACATGGTTTGGGTAGTGATGGAGTTCATAAGACTTTTGGATGTCCATGATGTAGATATTTTCATCTGAGCTGTGAATCTGCTAATTTATTATAGTCAGTAAAGAGAAATAGGCCATAATTCTTGCACATAAGTGATTTCAGCCTAAGGTAGATGGCAAAATAAAAATGAAAAAATAATAAAAGTTAAAAAAATCAGACAGAGGAACTACTTTCCACATGAGTTTATTTATTTCCATAAAGATTATTTGTTTGTTTGTTTGTTTGTTTATGGTGACTAGCTCAGATACAGATTTCTGCATTACAGACACGTAAGTTTAGGGGAAATAATGATCGCCTTTGTCTGTTACGTGGGTCACATCAGTATTTTATTTATTACAGCTGCCACTAGAGTTTGGTATTAAGGTCTTTCAGCACAGGATTGTAGGGAATCCACCTCCTTTTCCAGTGCAGAAAACTAGGACAAACACACTCAGATATAGGCCTGTTGCAGCAAAATGACATTAAGGTTCTGGAGGTGTAAAAGTTACTAGTTTTAAGAGATGTGATTGCCAAGACAGTGTCCAACATATCCAGAGACTGGCAGAAAGAATACTGATAGAGACAACAAGTATTTAAACACCATTGATGTACAGAGGATACAACATTACCTTCTTTATGTCTGTACCTCTTCCACTGGTGTTTTCCAGATCTTGGATGAGATCAGCTTGTGGTCAGACAGAGCTTTCCAAGGCTTAATCCAGTCAAAGCAGAGGGTAGACAGGTGGGCAAACAAAAATGCTTTGAAAAATTCTGCAGGATTAGTACAAAGTGCCTTTACAGTAAAGGTGTAGAAATAAAAGTATAGTTAATCTAAAGGCGTTGGTTAATTCAAATAAATTGGTTAATTTAGGGATTTCTTTAGGAATGCTTATTAATTTCTTGATGATGCTAATGCCATCATGCACAGCAACTTCACAGTCTGTCTAACTCTTATGGACAACAAGCTGACTGCAGTTGTACATGCCTTTGCTGTCTGGTTGTGTGTGTGTGTATTATCGCATCCCAGAACATCTGGGCATTAAGGTATTAAGAGGTAGGAAAATTCTGCAAGCTCCTCATGTTGGAAGATGTTTCTTCAGGAATGCAGGTCTTGATAAGTGAAGGGTCTAAATTCCTATGTTTCAGCATACCCTAAAAATCTTTAAATATTTCAAAAGCACATGGTTGATGATCCTTTTAGCACAAAAGATCTTTCTCTCCCAGGACAAAATGCTACACTTCAGCCTAAGCTACACTTTTGTTTAAGAGGCAGGAATGAACTCCCCAAGTAAGAAAAGACCTTAGTATGGTTCACTGTATTTTCTCCACCTGCCCTTTAGAAAGGTACAATGCATTCAATGAGAGGAGCAAATACACTAAGCATTACAAAGCCAAAAACTGATTATTATCCTAACTGTTCTCCTGAAGGATGAATTCTATTATATATTGTAGTATTAGTTGTGCCACTTAACATACAACTGGTGGATGCTTAGACACTAAGACCATATCTCTAATAAAAAATTAAATGTGGCCAGGACTGTTGTTTGGCAGTGAGGCCACCTGGCATGGAGCACTGCCAAAATCAATACTACTAAATTTTATTAAATACTGCATCAGTATATTAAAATCTCTTGCTCTACAAAACGGGGTGACTGCCTATGGGGAATGGCTCCTGCCATGTGCTAATCTCACAAACATGCATGGGAACAATTTGAGAAACTGCTGACATGGGCCAAAAATATGCCAGAAACTTCTGTTATAATTTAAAACTATAGAAGATTGACTTGCAGGGCCTGGGAATATTCCTTCACACTGTTAAATTTATAGTATAAGTGTAGCCTGAAGAGATGAAGGCAATATAAGGAACTATGAAAACTAGGATAACTGATCTATCCTGGGAATTTGGACAACTCAGTCTGATGAGGTAACTCACCCAATTATCTACAAACCTACATTAAGTCTATGCCTTATTAAATACATTGTCCTATAAACTTTTTAATGGTGAAACTGTAATTTTATTATTTCCCAGTTATTCCACTGTTAATTTTAAAGTACATTTTCCTTAGGCTCAAAAAGAAGAAATGTTGCCTTTATAAAGTAGGGATTGGCAGATAGCACAAGGGTATATCAGACCACTGGGAGCAGATACTAGCTTCACTGATGATAGATGGAATTACAGATGTTAGAATCAGTGAGCTGAGGTGTTCTTCTATTTACACACATGAACTGTGTTTCAAAGTTGAGTTTTTAATTCAGAGCCTTTTTGCAAACCTCTTTCCTGAATGTTAGAGTAGTCTTACTTTATCTGAAAGAGTTTTTAGACTGATGTTTGTGTGGAAAAGTAGGGAAAAATTTGTACTTTATCAGGTTCATGTTTCTATTTATACTATGCATTACTAAGCATAGCAGATACTGTATATGAAGTAGCATCAAATACATTGTTCTCTTTGGATACACAGTGCTCTTTGTGTGAAAATATACACTATTTCTCTTCTTAAGCATGAGATGTAACAAGACTTTATGAGTTTACTATTTTTAAAGGAGGAAAGAAAATGCATCAAAACAGGGAAATACTATATTTCATCTGCACATGTGTTGCAGATCAGGAAAAAAAAGTCCACGTTAAACCCTGTGAAATTATACCTTTACGTCTTCAAACAAAAACAAAATTTTCCTTCTGAGTCAATTATATTGTTTGCTGTGTAATGTTATCACTAATAGTCACTGTGTGTTAGCAAGAGAGGCCATGAGTGGGTTCAAGCAATAGACACTTTTGTGGTTTCTGTTGTTAAAAATCTGTCAGTCAGGAACCTAAAACAGCGCAAGGGAAGAAAGAGAGAGAGAGAAGAAAGAGAGAAAGAAAGGAAGGAGTGAAGGAAGGAAGGAAGGTTGGTTGGTTTAATACAGAGGCGCAAATTAAAAGCAGCAAAAAAGAATGAAAAGAGACCAGGATTTAGGGAGGAGAGATGAAAGTAAAAGAAAAGACAAACATACACTGCTAAGGCCAGAGTGCAAGTCCTTTCAAGTCCTCATTAACCCCACAGTAAAGAGCTTCCTTGTGAACATTTAGCCTTTTCATTGAGCTCTGCTTTTTCAGAGACAAATGTCAGCTGTGAAACACAGAGGGTGACACACAGCAGTCACCCTCTAAAACCTCTTTCATATAGTGCAAGCCAAATCCTCCATGATGTTTCATCTCCACAAGCTGGCACACTACTGCAAACTCTATGTTAAACCTGTGTGTAGATGTGAAAATTACATCCACATCTGTGTAAGCAGCCATGGGAGAACTGGTAAACAAATTCTCCTGTTATTTCTCAAGCTCCTGAAGTGTAATTGTGAAAGTGAAAGGTGTACGCTTCCTCAGGGCTTACTGCTTTGAAAACCTCCAGGGAAAACATGGCTTCCTCATTCATCTTTGAGGGCCTTAGGAGCAAGTGTCACGAAGATGGATGATGGCACCACAGCCCAGGAGAACTTCTTTCTTGTAGGCACAGAGTCAGCATCCAGGCAAGCTGCTGGGCTCTCTCACGAAGTGCTTAAGTCTTGTGAATTAAAGTTAATTTACAACTTAATACAATTTAATGTTAATTTACAAGTTAATACATTAACTTGCAAATTAATGGACTACCCCATTAACTTGAGTATGGCTTCTCATAGGCCCGAAGCTGAGCAGAGCCTTGAGAGGGTCAGGGTTTCTTGGGAGCCTTGTAGCACACATCCTTAACAGAGTCTGAAGCCTTTTGAATTTAAAAAGTCCCTTCCCAGGGAGAATTTTCAAAAAACTCTGCAGATAGGCTTGATATAGGGTGTTATATGATTTAGGAGGGACAAACACAGAGTGATATTTGCAAGAGCTCATGGAAATCATAAGAGAGTTTTGTTTACTAGAAGTTCTTTCCTTGCCAATAGTAGTTAGTTTGTTCATTCTTCATTTATTAATGCTAAAGGAAAAAAAAAAAAAAAAGCCTACATAGCCAATTATTTAGGAAGGTCAAATGTGTCCCAGCCTAAACTGTGAATTACTTAAGTAACAGGACATGTCACAAAACTGACATCAGTGCTTCTTTTCAGTCCCACCCAATGATAATAAGAAGCCGTTTGAACAATTTCAGCAGAGCAAAATAAGCAAAGGATTTAGTGTAGACCCTATAAGGAGCTTGCTCCAGCAAACCTGTAGTCGGCCAAATAGCTCTTTTTCAGACCAGAAATCCCACTGATATTTCCTTATTCAGCAAGTAGAGAACGTTTGGATTACTGCAGTAATGAGCATACAAAGGATCAAGTTAAAGCAATCAGTCCACATTTCTCTTTACAGTGACTGTCACCACACAGAAGACAGCTGTCATCTTTAAATCTTGTTTTAGTGGGAATCAGATACGACTTTTGTGGTAGGGAAGAGAAAAAGGCAGGAACAAGAGGGAGAAATTCTGCACAGTTCAGCTGCTATAAGTACTTCCCAATTATTTTACTAGCAAATGATACAGAGAGAGAACAACAGGGGACAATAAAAACATCCCCAAGCGAAAGTATAGGAAAATGTTCTTTGTAACAAGGAAGATGTAGGCACTGCACTTGGAGGAAGGGATCCTCTTTCTACAGGGACGAGAAGCAAATGAAAGGAGGCTCTGAAGTGGAAGCACATGTGTGTACCGGGGGAGCTGATGTCACTGGGCAGCGCAGCTTGGCCTCCGCCAGCCAAGCACGTCCTTGTGCAGGCAGCGAAGGAGGGTGTGAGAGGGAGCCCTGTCTACGGCTGAGGTGACGTCGGCAGCTTGGCTCCCCTGTCCTTTGATCCACACCAATATGAGAAGGTGGTAGCATCGGATGGCCCCCGGGTAAAGGTTCTCCTGCTCTGCCCTGCCCCCCCCCCCCAAAAAAAAAAGAAAAAAAGGAAAAGGAAAAGGAAAAGGACAAGGAAAAGGACAAGGACAAGGACAAGGACAAGGACAAGGAAAAGAAAGGAAAAAGGAAAAAGGAAAAAGGAAAAAGGAAAAAGGAAAAAGGAAAAAGGAAAAAGGAAAAAGGAAAGGAAAGGAAAGGAAGGAAAGGAAAGGAAAGGAAAGGAAAGGAAAGGAAAGGAAAGGAAAGGAAAGGAAAGGAAAGGAAAGGAAGGAAAGGAAAGGAAAGGAAAGGAAAGGAAAGGAAAGGAAAGGAAAGGAAAGGAGAAAAAAGAAAAGAAAAGAAAAGAAAAGAAAAGAAAAGAAAAGAAAAGAAAAGAAAAGAAAAGAAAAGAAAAGAAAAGAAAAGAAAAGAAAAGAAAAGAAAAGAAGAAAAGAAAAGAAAAGAAAAGAAAAGAAAAAAGAAAAGAAAAGAAAAGGGAAAAAAGAAAAAGATAAAAAAGAAGATAAAAAATGTTAGTGCAAAGGACTGCAGTGTGGGGAGACTTTCAATAATGGCCTGTTGTTGGTTGTAGGCACTCAGAGAAAATTTTGAAAGCAGGTTGGTTGTAGGCATTTTCTTGGTGCAATTACACCCATCTCCATGCCCCGAAGTGCCTGCGCCATAGGAGACACCCTCCAGGCACCTTTGCCTGAATGACCAAGCTGTAGCCTCCTCTCTGCCATGTGGCATGCTGGTTGTGACTGCTGCCATGCCCCAGCACAGGCAGTTGTCATGGCTTGTCACCAGCCTGGCCAGAAATCCACTCAGAGTGTCAACAGAGGCTGTCAGCAGTCAGCGCCTCTGAACCCTGAGCCATGGACCTGGACCATGGCAGAGCCCAATTGAAGTGAATGCAACTATGCCATCAGTGCAAGGCGGTGCTCTTGGAAAAAATGAGCCCCTTGGAAACTACCCTTTGGAGCAAATCCTGTGCTCCAGGTGAGTCAGAGGCTGTACGTCCCAGCCTTCACATCCTAGCTTGGCCACCAGGCAGCCTCTTGCAGTCCTCCTGCCTGCACAATCAGTAGCATCCTCCTACCCTACACATATTTGATGTGATTTCTGGCGTGTGAATTTGTTCTTCCTATTCATTTCATTCTCTCTCCTCATATTTTAAACCTTAGGATAAACAATAATTTTGGGCTCTAGCAGCAATTCTTGAGGACTGCTGGGAATACAGAAGTTTCCACTGCCACAAAGGCAAAAGCAAAGGCTCAATGCAATGAAAAGGTTAATTGATGTCAGCATGCTTTGGAAAGGGATGCTAGGAAGGAGGAGTATGTCGTTGAACAAATAACCAAGACAAATCTGAGTTCTTTCCCCACCTGTGCAGCAGTCTTTGTGCATGAGGTAGGGGGAGCCACTTATATCCTTGGCTGATGTTCCTGCTCTCTTGCTGTATTTCTGGGGATGCCTGTCTGATTGCGGCCACGTAGTTCTAGGTGTCTTCCATACAGCATGAAAAGCTGTGAAATTAATACTCAGTCTGGGTGATGAGGAAAGAAAAGAGATGAACATAGAACGCAGAGCAGAAGGCTATAGATGCTGCTTTGGACCAGAGCATCCAGGAGAGAGCACAGACCACCAGCTACTACCAAGCATCTCCAACTTCGTAGAGAAAAAAAGAGTAACGGGCAATAAGAAAGGAAAAGCAGGTGGGGAAATTGACAGTTGCATACTAATAATAATGTCATTGGCATAATCTTTTCCAGTTCCAACTCTAATGGCTGCAGCAGTTGCATCCCCAAGCATCCTCTCTACACCTTACTTCCCACCTAATCTAGGATATTGCCTCCTCAGATGTAGGGACTGAATAGCTCGTGGAGTCTCTGCCTTTATTATTCTAATCCAAGTGAGCTTGCTTGGTAAAAATCTGTTATTTAAAGTCTAGAGTAAGCTAGGCTTGATTTAGATTAAATGGGTTTGGGAGTGTACCAAGAACTGGCAGGTCTGAGGAAGTGGTAATTTTGGATGAGGAGGTGGTTGTTTCTGGTGTTGGTAAATGCTATGCTAGTACACCTAGAAAGTGTGTGTCTGTCGCCTAAGAGAGAGCAGGCACATAGGAGAGAGAATGGTTATAGCCTAGGATAGAGGATAGGCAGGTAAGATAGATAACATTTAAGTAGTGGAACTAAAAAGATTAAAGCTTTACTGTACTTCTTCAGCTGGAAAGCACAAGATGATTACAAAGCATTATTATCCCATTATCATAAGAGCTCACTCAACACATAAGGAAAAATGAATAGTTCACTTTGTGCATTTAATTTAGTCTTTTGCCTGTTTACATTGAAACCTGGCTGCTTTAACTCCCCAAATGTTTAGTATCAAGTAGGTTCAAAGAGAAGTATAACTCCTCAGCAATGAATTTCCTGACTTCACTCTTTCTGTTTAGAAAAGATGATAAAATGGATTGCAATGTTTTACAGAATTCGAGTATTTATTACATATCGAAGCTATTGGCCTAGCATTTTAAAAAGATTTACAGGTTTTTGTCTTCAGATGTCACATAACAACTACAAGACTAATCTCAACCAACGATGCTAATTTGCCAAAGTTGTTTCACAACTGTCTGGAGCCTTAAACCTTTCACACCGGAATTTAGCTCTTCAGGGCCTGCAAAGTACGAGAACAAGGAGGGGGGGGGGGGGGGGGGGGGGGGGGGGCAGGGGGAAAAGGGGGGAGAAAAAAAAAAAAGGAAATATGTGAGCCAGCTAAATCATTTGTACAGCAATTAGATGAAAAGATTGAAGCGACCCTTAAGCTGACACAAGGAAGGAAGCAGAAAAGCAATAAACAAAATGGCAGAAGCTGTTGAAGCCTATGGACAAGGTGGTGTTAGAAAACACCAAGCCCCGAGGCAGACCCTATGCAGCACCAGAGGCACTGCCTTCCTTCCCCTCCTCTAATGCAGAAGCACTGTGCTCTACTGGGGTTTCTCAAACATTTATAAAGCACGTTTCCCTTTCAGTTCATTTTTCTCCACATGACCTTCCTATCCCAAGCCCTCTTCAGCTCCATCCCTTCGGGGTGAGAAGGGGTGTCACTGCTGGGTGCACGTGCTTGTGCTCTCCTCTCTGCCCTGCCAGAACAGAGCACTGATACCAATTACGGGTGGTGTAGTTAACAATTCCCTTGCCAGCGCAAGCATTGACAGCCAATACTTACAGCTTATTCTCACTTCACCTCTCTGGAGGAGCTGAGCTGCTGCTGACTTCTGCTGTCTAAAGTTTCATGACCCTTTTGAATTCTCTCATGACCTTCGAAGGGTTCATGACCCTGACTGAGAAACATTGGGCCATTTCTGTAAAACACTATTATTTTTGCATGGATAAATATTCCTGTGTAATGAAGTGCACTAACAGCTTGAAATGGGCCCTCACATCTGTTGGACACTGTGCATAGACTCATACAACCCTGTTACTGCACACTCTGGCATCCCACAGCACATCATATATCTACCTCGGTGGCCAGTGGTCACAGATGCTGTACAGCATCCTGTCATTCTAAAGGGAATATAACACCTGAAAAACAGAAAAACTTTTCTTCATGGTTCAGTTTTGCTGCTAGGGAAGAAGGAACCTCAGTCTGAAAGGGGAATGGAGAAGCGTCATGTGCTGTGACCACAGCACAAGCTGTGCAAACACAAAGACCACATCATCTAATGTCAGCTGGAAAGCTACAGACAGCAGCCTGGGTCCCACATGCATCTGCCCTTGCAATACCCTTGGCTGAATCCTTCCTTTACCTGGGAAGCATCAATGTGCATAGGGATCTGATGGCTAAAAGTGAGGCAAGACCTGGGTCTGTTCAGCCTTGAGAAGAGAAGACTGAGATGGGATCTTATTAATATCAATATCTTAAGTGTGCGAGACAGAGGGATTTGGCCAACCTCTTTTCAGTGATTTGTGGGGATAGGACAAGGGGTAATGGCCACAAAATGGAGCCAGGAAGTTCCGCACCAACATGAGAAAGAACTTCTTCACGGTGAGGGTGATGGAGCACGGGAACAGGCTGCCCAGGGAGGTTGTGGAGTCTCCTTCTCTGGAGATATTCAAGGCCCGTCTGGACGCCTACCTGGGCAGCCTGATCTAGGGAACGTGCTTTGGCAGGGGGGTTGGACCGGATGATCTCTTGAGGTCCCTTCCAACCCCTGCAATTCTGTGATTCAGTGAAGACAGGAGAGGAGAGTGGTTAATGTCTGATACAAAATATATAGAAAGAAGATTCAGGATACCAGTGTGAAAGCTCTGCACATGAAGGTTACCTCTTCTAATTCATAGGCATCCAAAGCTGTTTCTTGGATATGATCATCCAAAAGTGATATTTTATGTCTTAAAGAAAGATGATACATCCCCTGTAAAATATTTATAGAGTAAGAGAGGGAGAAAGGCAGAGTCTCCTCCAGAGAGCAATTCAGCACAGAAGTGAAATGGCAGTAGTATTCTCATGAAGGTCTCTGGTTTGATTCACAGATTGCAGTGTAACGGGGGAACCCCTGTATTGCACTAACAGATTTCAGACTCAGCCTTGTGTCATTTGAGTCCACCGAAGAGCATCGAGCCCTGGGAGGATAGGCGGGCAAGGCAAGGCAGTCAGCTCTGGATCTGGTCCCAGCTTGACCTCCCTGCTTGATTTTAAGCAGCCTGTGAACAAACACTGACTAAAGTAACAGCAAACAAGGGAGTCTCTGTAAGGTGTAAAGCTTGGATGCAAATTACAAACTTATGTGAATTGAAATCATTTAGGTTAATTTTTTTGCTAGCGAATTCAGTGATAAAGTGCTTATTTCAGAATGCTCATTCCATGCCTTAAACTAATGCTTTGTCCAACCCTTCAGTGGCAGAAGGCAATTTAGCATAATCCTTCTACTGTAATGTCCATTTTTTCCACAAAGATTACAGATGAAACCAAAAGGCCTCATTCTAAAGAAGGCTTACTGCTTTGCAAAGCTGGCCACTGTGTGCTTAACCAGACCAGAATGGCCCATTGGGGAAGAGAGGAAAATCTCACATTTGGGAGGATGCGATGGAGGAGCCCCAGACAACCAAAACAATCCTTGTTTGCCAAACAATGTTTGTAAGGCTTAAAAAATGATGAATTCAAAACACATTTCCCACTTTGCAACAATTGGAAAATACCTTTCAATCAAATGAATAATAAAGCTCACTTCCCGAAACCGGTGAGGCCGATTTTCATCTAGCTTAAATCACCGTAATGCTACTCGCATGAATGTAGCTGCACCCAGCGGCTGATATCATCTGAGGATCTGATCCAGCAATCTGCGTAAGGGAGAGTGTAAGATAATGACGGGAGACCTTTAATTTTTTGGCACACAGGCCTAGCTGTGAATCTTGTCAATGTCAGTTCCCTTACCTCTTGTATTGCACTCGGCTTGAAATACTATGGGTTTATTTTTTTTTCTCACAGTATTTCTACTTCTATCTTTGGCTTTCTTTGACTTCCAGCTGAAATTTGCATGTTAAAAGAGGCACACAAATTATTTTTAAATGTGACTTTTTGTAAACTCAGAAATATTGCTGAACTGGGGGATTGAATATTTTGTTGTTGCTAGTTTTACCCCACACAATGAGAGGCTATATTCCTTTAGAAAAAAAATAAAGTGTGGGGGGCTATTTGTTTAGAGAGAGAGTCAACATTTTAGGCCTTGGCCTGCCTGAAATGTGGTTCATATAAGAAGGTTGAACCATTCCTGCAATGCATATAAAACAAGTTTTAATCAAAAATCTCCTGGCTTTCATAAATTTGAATTTTCTACAGAAATTCCAGGGTCTGTAAACCATGTGAGAAGAGGTTACTGTCTGGAGTCACAACTATAATAAAACTTTTCAAATGTACATGTTAAAAAAAAATGGGCATTTTAATAAAATTTTGTTCTGGGAGATGTGCAGTCTGTTTCACTCTCCTTTCAGTGGTGGTGGTGAAATTATTTACATTACTGTTCCTATCCCCAAGAAGGTCTGCAGCTTCCCAGCATGAAGCTGGAAGATGTAGCTTTACTGTACTAGAATAACCTTTTCCCCTGGAAAAGTTGGGCTAACTCGGAGCCAGTTCCTCTGGCTTTTTGAGCTTGTGCAAGTAGGAAAGGCCATAATTTAAGTGTGGGGGAGAACGTTTCTTTGAAGAATAAGATATATGTACTGTACACAGGCAGCAACTGACCACCCAAATTTCTTGGAGTTCATCCACTCTGCTGTTCCCAGAGTGCTAGCAAAGTGTTTTTCAATTTATTTATTTATTTTAAAAAAATCATTGCTGCTACCATGTTTGTGCAGTGGCCCTGGAAAGGATGTGATGTGGTTTAGGGTGTTTTTAAAAAGCTTAACTTGGTTTTGTCCACCCCAGCTGGCCCATTTCACTAGAATTCAGTAGAAGGTCTTTGCATCCAGTTGTAAGATCTGTCGTGACTGTAAGAATTTAGGGGCAGGGATCAGCTCAAGCTGACTCAGGGTGAGCTTGGAGAAATGGCTGAGTTTATGTTCCACCCATGTTATAACTTAGCTTGCTAAAAACACAACTACTGGGGTCATGGTACATTTACCCTAAAGAAAGTGGTTGAGGATGTTGACTTTCAGGCACAGTAGGACACAGCCCAGCCTGCGGCAGCAGCTTGCACCCCCAGCTGTGGCAGCCGCCACACCTCTCCCTCCCACTGCCACTGCAGGCTGCAAGCCCAATGCATTTTGCTCCTAAATGATGTAAATGTAGCACACGCCCCCAGACCGGTGACAGATTCATTTTGATCTCATGATTCAGAAAACTACAGGCATCCACGTCTACTGGTGATTTGCGTTTTCTCGCCACAAAGGGTTGTAACAGCCGTGGGTGAGGCACCCAGGGGGGCAGTTGGAGATTGCAACCACCTTGGCTATCAGTGTTTCATCTGCTACGTCCGTATGTTAACACCCAAAACCCAATCTGGGCTCAACCAGCTAGAGTTGGCGCGATCTAATCTGAAATTCCGGTTCTGGCCAGTCACTACTAATGAACCATGTTGGGGAGATTTTGCTTTGCAAGAGGTGGCTCTTGTGGCCAAGGCAACAACATGAGCAGCTGGCCACCACAGTTGGGCACGCTGGCTTAATCATCCCATAACCATCAGTGCTACCACCTCCAGGCTGCGTCATGTGTCAACATCCTTCCTGTCCTCCTGGTAGCCACTGGCAGTGGAAAGGAGATGGTGCTGCAATGCCAAAATTTCTCCTACCACCACACTTGAGTAACCCAGACTTTGTAATCACAGTCTTCAGATGTTTTCCCTAATCTAGGCAAAACCTGAGCTGTTCATTTTTCATGCCCAGCTCTCAGCTGGTGTTGTGGTTTAACCGTTGCAGGCAGCTGGGCACCTCCCAGCCACTCGCTCACTCTCCCCAGGTGGGATGGGGAGAGAATCAGAGAGGTAAAAGTGTGAGAACTCATGGGATGAGACAAAGACAGTTTACCAGACAAAGCAAAAGCCACACACACAGGCAAAGCAAAGCAAGGAATGCCTTCGCCTGTCCCATTGGCAGGCAGGTGCCAGCCACCCCTCAGGACAGCAGGGCTCACCATGTAGCGGTGCCTTGGGAAGACAAATGCCACCGCCCCCAGTGCCCCCCTGCCTCCTCCTTTCCCCCAACTGCCATTGCTGAGCATCCACATGGTGTGGGATGTCCCTTTGGTCATTTGGGGCCAGCTGTCCTGGCTGTGTCCCTTCCAGTTCCTGGGGCACCCCCAGCCCCTCGCTGGCAGGGCAGCATGAGGAGCTGGGATGTCCTTGGCTCTGGGTGAGCACTGCCCTGCAACAACTGAAACATTGGTGTGCTGGCACCACTATTTTCATCACAAATCCCAAACACGGCATCATACAATCCTCTATGAAGAAAACTATCTCTATCCCAGCCAAAATCATGACAGCTGGACTCTCCATGAACTACCATGTCAGAGTGTATTATTACAATAGTTAATGTTTGAAAACTGCAATCAACCTTTATTTTTCAAAGATTGGGCATTTAAAATTAGCATTAGCATTAGTTTTCCTCTCATATTTACTGGCACCATTTCAGAGTCATACATATGAGGACCAAGAAAATGAAGCAACAAAACATGCCCACGCTTTAAATTGTTCAGATAGTTTGAGTCTTAAGAGGCTAAATTTCCTCCTTAAGGGATTCTTATTTCCTTTCTCATTATGAATTAAACTCTAAACAAAAGAAAGAGAAAGAAAAAGAGAAAGAGAGAAAAAGTGAGCAAGCAAGAAAGACAAATCTATTTTTCAGTTCCAAACAAGCATCTAGTTTAATGATAGTGCTTATAAAAACAATATAATGTTAAATTATTTTGTATGTTTTATTTAATAAAAAGGAAAAAGGAAGATGAAATAGGACATTGAGGAAATTCTCCTTTGTTTATTTTTGTCTCTGTAGTGGTTCATTTTACCCACCAGTGTTTTTCCTTCGTTGCAAGCCCCCCTTCTCTCTTGATTGAAAACAGACTCTCTAATAAAAATGGTTTAAGATCACAGTGATAACTTCAATTCAAGAACATGAATAAAAAGCACCCTCGGAGGAAAGACCCCATCTGCTCACATATGATGTTGAGGAAGGGAGTGCATAATGCAGAGAAGTGATTGCTACCAGGTGTAAGATTGCTCAGGTCCTCCATATACGGTTTCTAATCTATATGGCCACATAAAAAAAAAAAAAAAAAAAAAAAAAAAAAAAAAAAAGATTCAAGGATCCTATAAAACAGGTCCTATGTTTTACATTTGACCTCTTCCTGAACATCAACCTTATTAAAAACAAATCAAAAAATGTCCTGAATGGAAGCTGTAGTTTGATCTGGAGCTTATGGAGGCTGACAGGAAAACTTCCATTGCTTTTAACAGGGCAGGAGCTGGCCTCTGCTTCATTCAAAGGGAGGCCCTTATCAAGCTGCCTTGCAACGATCACTCCACAAGTGGTTTCTATTTCATTTTATTCTAATCGCCTTACAGAAATACATTTTTCACCAAATTGAAAGCTTGTCTTCCCTGAAGCCCTGGAAAGGATTAAATAGCATTACATCAGACGTTTCAAACAGTAAATTGTGAGCTTGGAAGAAGCACTTCAAAGCATGATTATGTGAAGCTTCAAGTGCCCAGGCAAAACAGCAGAGGTGAAACAATCGCAATCTCTGCAGTGGAAAGCAGTAACTCAGGGAGTGTGAGCCTAGAATCCCATTATTTTAATCTAACATATATATTATCGTGGGTTTGAAATCCACGTCTGATGGACTATGCTAGATGCTGTATAAATGTGTAAGGCAGGGCCAAGACTCAAAGATAAAATGTGAGCAAACTAAAAGCAGATTATGGGCAGAGATGGCAAAGGTCTGCACTCTTTTCACAGTAACCTAAATAACCAAAATAGTTAAATGAGAGAAAAAATCTAGAGTAGACACAAATGAACATGTATAAAAGAAGCTTTTTTCTTATAGAGCTTACTCACCTGAACTCAGAGAAATAGATTAGGATAGTTACCCTGCTATCTGTTGAAAGTCTCTTTACAGGATAGAAGCCAGGGCTAAGGGTTTGCCCTGCCTCAGTTGTACTGGTGGGAGCTGGCCAAGGGCCTCTGCCCATTCATATAAAACAGATGCCACTTTACCCACGCGAGGATCTCCCTTTTGTCCCCAAAATGACATTAATGAGCTAGTAGCACTGTCCATAATTCACTGCTTTCCAAGCCATTATAAGGAGGCAGAAATATATGCACTTGAGGAAAAGCTTGCTTTGGGGATGCTTTGAAGTAAGAGGAAGAGGCATACAAGGCTTTGATGGGAGCTTTTTATCAAAGTGACTTTTCAGGAGAAAATGATTTTGATGTGTGTTTTTTGTTGTTGTTGTTGTTTTGTTTTATTTTTAATGTTTAACATAAATATTCAATTTCAACACAACATGGAAGTGAGTTCTGCCAGTTCCCCTGTGCTTTTCACTCATTATTCTCCATGGGCTGGGTTTCCCAAGGGCTGCAGCTGCTGGGGAGTTTTGTAGTGTCCCAACGCAGTCTTGAAGGGAAATGCCCCTGCACATAGCAGGAACCTCTGTGTGGTCAAGGAGACTCTTATTTGTCAAGCAGCAAAAAGCAAAAAGCACATGCAAGGGATACTGCAAAAGATTTTCTGAGTTGGGATTTTTGGTTTTAAGTTGAAAAGAAAGAGTGAAAGATTTTGGGGTTGTACTGAAAGCTGTTTCCAGTCATGGGAAGTCCAAATAGAATCTTTCCTAGATAGTCAACATCTATGGAAAGTTGTTATAAATTTTTTCCTAAAAATACTTTTCCTCAGAAGTCTTGAAGTATATTTATATCATATTATGTTTTTCCCATTGCTATATGCTTGATAGCAAGCCTTGCTTATGTACCTTGCTAAACTTGGACCAGAGATGGTATACTGTTTGCCTACAGTCATACCAGAAAGTCTGAGAATGACATCTGGATTTACTCTGGTTTGCTGGGATGAACTTACTGGCTTTGCTACAAGAATAATCTTCCTTGGCTATACAGTTCACATACACACCTTTCCAAATCTATGCTGTGTAGTTGTGTCCCTGCAGTCCTGTGTCCCACGTCTCATGAGCACCCCTTTCTTCCAAAAAGATGGTTCAGTCAGGGCATTGAGGGCTGTGAGGATTTAAAACACTTATCACAGATGAGTCTGTGGAAGTTAACTGTTTTGTTAATGGTGGTAGGCATCAGACACGTGCAACCAGCTCAACCACAGGCAGCAGCTTTTGCTGAGCAGCTGGTGGGTTGGGGTTGCAGCTACCGTGCATCAGTTTTCAGACTGCATACTCAGCCACTGGATGGTGAATTGTTCAGATGCATGGGGAGTATCTCCTCTGACACAGACTGACATTCTAATACCTCCCCTGCCTTATAGCTCTGACCTGCCTTCCATCTCAGGACACACACTATATTCCCAATCTCTTCCCACACACAATACACCAGTCTTACCTCCCTTCTGCTCCTAACACCCTTTTCCACTTCTATGCTTCTCTCTCCTGAAAAATCTGCCTCTCATATTCAGTCTTCTCCAGCTTTTCCCTTTACCACTCCTGCCTCAAAGCGTCTTCAATCTCAACTCTATCCTCCTCATTGTTTTTTGGTACCTCCCCAGCCACCTCTCAGGCATGCAGCAGCCCACCAGCATCCCCTGGAGCCAAAAAGCCCCGAGAGCCTGGGTGGCTAGAGGGAGAAACATACATAGATGGTCCTGCCTCTGTAGAGATCCTCATGACAAGTGATGGCTAGGACACAAGTTTTAACTAGCTTACAGTGACAGCCAACAAGATTGCGTGCTGGATGAAGCTGACTGCCTAC
The DNA here is from genome assembly GCF_009769625.2 of Cygnus olor. Classification (NCBI taxonomy): domain Eukaryota; kingdom Metazoa; phylum Chordata; class Aves; order Anseriformes; family Anatidae; genus Cygnus; species Cygnus olor. The sequence goes on along the minus strand of NC_049170.1, from coordinate 148,134,768 downwards.
ATACTGTGCAGCTTTCTTGTGTACTATGCCATTTCCTTCGGCTTGGCCAATTAAATATTCTCTATGTTACACTTCCCCATTTCCAAAACAACTTAATGAGGTTATTCTGTGTGAGCTCTGCAAGACGGAGCAATCTGGAGAGCTATGGAAATGCTAAATTATTGCTATAACAATGAGTAAGTGGACCAAAGTTACGTGCTTGTGGCTGTTATTCACTGATTTATTGCTAACAAACAGGCAGCCTTTATTTTCAATTAAATGCACATCTGTCCCTTATCTGGCTTTTCTCTCAGTAAACCTTGACTACCAGCTGTATTGTAAATGCTTGTGAAACAGAAGATGAAGAAGCCAGGTGGCTTCTAGGATGGGAGGATGAATAAAAGAGACAGATCATGTGAACTATCTCAGCTGAAGCAATAAAATGTAAGTGACCCGGGAATGTCCTGTGTGTCTGGTTTTGGACCATAAAGTTTGCCTGGAGAGGATGCCATTTATCTGCATTAGTCCCTGTAGCAGACTTAGAAGTCTTTGCATGCTTGAAACTGTGTCGATCTATCATTGCTACTGTAATCTTAACATCAAAAGGCCTAATGCAAAGGCATCTCAAAGCTACAAGCATGGTAGCTTTGGCTATATTTGTACAAAAGGGGAGTTGATTTCAATTCCTGGTCAGTAGCTGTGCTAGTTGCTGTGAAAATATTTCAGTTTGCATTTCCCCATTAAATGTTCATCAGTCCATGCAGCAGTTCCTTGGCTCACTGTAGAGGCACTTGCTGCCGTCTGCATCTCTGATACACGTAGGTCTGGGCTAAGAGCCCAGCTAATAAATGTTTTAGGACCAAGAGCTCAGTAAATGCACTGGAGGAAAGGGCCTCGGTCACAGCCAGCTGTGATTCTGAATGACACCTTTAAAATTCATTTGTGAATAACTGATCAGATGGATTAACTCTGGCTTTTCACTTCATAGTGAAGATCTACCCCAAAAGCAGATTTACTCCATTGAAAGACATAAATTCTTCTAAAGTAAATGAATAAATAAATTTAAAAAAAAAATAGTTGTGGCACTTGTTCAATTAATATTTCATTGTTAATTATTTTGAATAAACAGCCAAAATGCAGACTCTGTAACAACTTGACAACACTATTGCAGTTCTCATCATCTCATCATAATGGATAAAGAGTTGGATCAACCAAGAAGTTGATGGTTGCTGCAGGACCAGTAAGATGAGTTTCTATCATAGGAGAAAGATCTCAGATTTTCCTGGCCATTAGTAGCAGAAGAGAATATTAGGCACTATTTTGTAGGGATAAATATTTAAAAGAAAAAGCTCGAATAAGCATCACCCCAGGGTCCCATGAGAGCTGGATAAAGTGGTCCCTGGCACTCAGCTGCTCATTTTTAGCACATCTAGGAATACCAGAAAAATAGCAAGGAAGACAGCTAATTGTGCCCCCATGGAAAAAAGAGGGCTGGGTGGTGACAAGAATAGTCTGAAGAGCTTGACCGGGCAAAAATAATTACTGCTGTCTTTCCCTTTTTCACTCCTGACCCTGTTTCTTTTTGGACACTAGCCCAGTGCCCTTGAAGCCACCTTCTGTTTTCCTATACATCAGGAATGGAGCTGGGTTCCCACTGAGGTCCCTGTGAGACTGAGTGGCATTCCAACACCCTGCCCTTCTAAATATGTCCCAATGCAGTGGAGCATTTGGTCCGTGAAAGGACCTGGGGAAGCAGCTGGCCTGCTAAATGGCAACAGCATGCAGGAGCTGGGAATTAGCCAAGGGGAAAGAGTGCCAGCTGATGGACTTAAATAGGGTCCCAGGAACAAGGAATCGGAGGGGGCCAGAGGCATGAACTGAAGAGCAGTGATGTCTGACCTAGGGAAGGGTTCATATGTAGGACAGAAGTCTGGCCAAGGCTTCTTTTGTTTTAATAGTCTGTAGCCAGCAACGAGGCTCTAAACTTTATGTTGCCTGCTATTGTTTCAACCTTGAGTTATCTGCTTTTTCTGCCTACTATTTTATTTTATTTTATTTTATTTTATTTTTTGTTTTGTTTTGTTTTGTTTTGTTTTATTAGCATTTAGTGGTTTTAATTATTTCATTTTTTTTTTTTTTTTTTTTTTTTTTTATTTAAAATATTCCTGGTACTTCCCTCAGCCAGAGACTTTGTCAGAAATGCCACCTGTAAAGTGCAAAGTTATAGAAACAATAGGAATAGCACAAGACAGTCTAATGCCTGGAGTTCACAGCTTCTCTTTCTTTGCTTTACAGAACACTTTTGCACAGCCAAGAGAACTGAGGGGAGAAATGATGCTTATGCTGACCAAGACAAGTTAACTAGAAGAACAAACTGAACTACCCTTAACAAAGAGAATCTCAGTTAAAAGAAAGTAAAAGAAAATGGAAGCAGACAGGACAATACTACATGGTTTCCAACATCAGATTATTCTCCTGGGCACGAAATTAGAATTTCTCATACATAAACAAGTTAGAAATTCTGCAGTCAGTGTAGCTAGATCCCACAGCGACCACTGGTCCCTAAAGCCTGAAAGACACTCATGCAGCTCTTATTGCAATTATTTTAATGATCTTGGATGCAGAGTCCAGAGACCTAGCAGAATATTATTTTTCATAAAAAGGGCCAAGGACAAAGGCCAATAACTTCAGTTTATTCAAAAAATAAACTGAAGGGAAGCTCCCTGCCCTGATTACAAATATAGGGTTCGGGGGAGGAGGAGAGGCAAGCAGTATTGGCCATTCATGTTGCACTACCACAAGCCAAAAGATGCCAAAGGGTGGAGTACAAACTCCTGCTGCTAACTGCTCCAAAGAACTATCAGTGGGACTGTGTGCATCGCCCAGCCAAGAGAAGGCATTTCCTCAGGTGACATCATTCTGGCCAGCATTTTCAAGGCAAAGGGAACCTGACTTGCTTGCTATTCCAGGAAATAAAGAGGGACATTCCATGTAATACCAGTCCAGTAACAGCTAAATATCCCACCCTTATATGACAGAATTTGCAGTGTCTCTGTAATTGTTTCTCTTATTCCCATAAAGAGAGGATCACTGATGAAGCTGTGACCTCAGAAGCGTCGTCACTTAAATAACTAATATGTCTAAGTAACACTTGTTAGAGAGGTAAAGTCTTGACACTTTCACTCATCTGTAGACACTCAGCAGTGGGTGAGCATTTTCAAAAACTTTATGAAAGATCATGTTTCCTGGTAGATGGCCTGAGGACATGTTAGCTAGACAGGCTTCCTCATTTTAATGAAATCAATTGATGTTAGCTTTCTCGTCTTAGCAAAAGCAACTGATGTTAGCTAGACATTCCTAACCTTAATAATAGTAGCTGCAATTGCTGAATATTATTTGTGGCAGGCTTGTCAGCAAATGTCTGGTTCAATTTATGAAAGAGAATTCTGTCAACAAGGGGAATTTATTGTTTCCTACACTTCCTGCCTTCTGGTGTCGTTGGTGAGTAATGCATTGTTAAGATAAAAAACTTGTGCAAAATACAAAATTCTGAATGGATCTGGGGTCAGACATTTACCACCATAAAGCATGAAGTGACTTTAGCTATTTAATTCAAATAGACTCCTTGACAGCCATTTAGAAGCGTTCTTCCTTGCTTTTCAGTTGTTTGCAGATACAACTTGAGCATGCAATCATAAAAACTGGTTTGTTTTTGAGCACCCCAGGCTCTGCATAAAGAGCTAAAAGATGCAGCATTTCACTAAGAAAATCCTAAAATAAAATGTCTTTTTTCATTTTTTTCTTGATTTCTTGCTGAATTCATAAATAATTTTATTAACCCTCAAACTGAATCTCTCAGTGAAGTTGCTGATGGCTGAAGGGATTTTAGCAAACTCTTGACAGTCTCATTCTTTCAGTTCACTCTTTGGGTTATGATAATATCTCTATATTTCTGTTGAATCACACTCTGTGGGGTTTTGTCCCCTTATAGCCCAGACTTAGACATAGTAAAGCAACCACAATATAAAGCAGAGAATAAGGAGTGAGAAAAAATGTGTGTCCTGGTCTTTTCCTGTTTTGCAACAATGTATATATCCTTGACGTGAAAAGATAGAAAAGCTTTGGAGTTTTGTAATCTAGATAAATATTCTCTCTCCAACTCCAGCTCTGTCTCCAATGAAAAGTCTATCTCTAAAGTAAATTTGCATGATGAAACATCTCCCAACATGACACACCCTGTTTCCAGATGAGACAACCTTTACAGAAATGTCTGTAGTAGGACACAACTCTGCAAAAATCACTACTAATTTCAGAAAATATAAGTCATTAATATAACAGACTCTTCTACTGAGTAGCTGTATTTCTATAGAGTTTTGTTACCTCCTTTGAGCTATCAAAATATAACTACTTTTAAAACATAGGTATAGTAATATGTACTAAAGGGAAGGACTGGCCACGGCAGTTTTGACAAGTAATAACATACTTTTTGTAAGTATTGATTGCCTTTCCTCTTTTATGGTACACAAAGATTATATCTATGTTGACATGTAAGGCTGCTAACAAAGCAACAACTGAACGCTTCATATTCACTAACATATTTAACCTTACAGAATCCTTGATAGGTAGGGAAATACAGTACCCAAGACCTGGATTCATCTTCCTAATTGTAAATATCTAGAGAACCTTGAGAGAACACCTAGAGAAATACCTTGAAACAACTATGTAAGTCCAGCTATCTCAGGACCCTTCCGTGGCCAGTATGAAACAGAAACATTTCTAGGGATAGTTAAGCCCAAGTAAGTTATTAATTTCGTCGAATCATAGAATGGCTTGGGTTGGAAGGGAGCTTAAAGACCATCTATTTCCAACCCTCCTGCCATGGGCCGGGACACCTTCCACTAAACGAGGCTGCTCAAAGCCCCATCCAGCCTGGCCTTGAACACATCCAGGGTCCCAGGCAAGGACCAACACATCCATGTCCTTCTTATGTTAAGGCCCCAGAGCTGAATGAAGTTCTGCAGTTTCATGAGAGTGGAGTAGAGGAGTAGAATCACCTCCCTTGACCTGCTAGCTGTATTTTTGATGCAGCCCAGAATACAGTAGGTTTTCTGGGCTGCAAGTGCACATTGACAGCTCATGCTAAATTTTTCATCAACCAACGCCTCCCAAGTCCTTCTCCTCCAGGCTACTCTCCATCCACTCTCTGCCCAGACTGTTTTAGTGGATGAGATTGCCCCAAGCAATTGACAAGTAATTTGATAATTACTTGTCAGACAGCCTCATCGGACAAGTGAAGGAGGAGCATGATGAGGCTCATAATTGAAGCCTGACCTCATGAACATGGAGAGGATGAATACAATGTCTTTGCCATGTGATGCTTAGAAATTTACTTCTATACAGAGCTGAGATGGGCGCTCTGATTTGCATACCTAGTGTACATCCTAGCCCATGGGCTTACTCCCCTGCAGGAAAATCCCTCTTTGCTCTGAGACTAACAGAGGCAGACCCTGAACACAGATCTACCTTCTAGAAATCTCTCATCATATGAGCCAGAGTTGCTTGTTCCTGTGAAAGGAATTGTTAGAACTGGAGGTGAATGCTGGCTGGAGCTGATATGTGGTACCAAGTAGCAAACAGCTCTCAGTGAAACCATGAGTACATTACAACAGCCCCTGTCAGGGAAAGATAAGAGATGGTTTGTCAGGCAACATTTCTGGGGAAAAAAATATATTTAAATAAAATGGGTGGGACATTTACATGGAGTCCTGGTTCTTTTCAAGTGTTATCTGATACAACAGAAACATACAGCAAGAAAGAGGCAGGGGGAAAAAATAAGTCATCCAGATATATAACTCATAGGTTTAAGTGGTGGTGTGATAATATTCTCTTATATGGCACTGTCATTCCTTGTAGTGAGACTATCTGAACAGATGCTGATGTCTCAAGTAACAAAACAGGGTGGAGACTCAGAGGAAGGAGGCAGAGCACATGTGATGGATGAGGAAATCCAGGTCTTTGGCGATCATTAGTCTCTTACTTACTGGTACATGTATTTCTTTGGAAGCGGGAGGAGCTCCTATGGTATTTCAAGCCGAGAAAAAAAACCTTATACCAAATTATCCCCTGCAGTGAGTGTAAGGCAAGCCACTTTTAATACAGCAGTGAAGAATTCCTAGGGAAAGCTTCTTTGCACTTCTGGTTGATTTTAAGAGCTTCTTAAAAAATTGAAGATCATTAACAGAATCAGGCATAAATAGGAGCCTGTCAAGAAAAATAATTTTGTTAGAAAAAACAAACAAACAAACAAACATAAAAATTATCAGGCTTCCTTCCTGCTGTTTTACTCAGAAAATGAGAAGATACCATTGCTACAGAGGAGCTAAAAGGGAAGGTTTCCTCTGAGCAGACATCTGTTTCAGGCAGAATGTTTCATGCTCATGGTTTTTTGTCTGTTAATAATAAAGCACTCTACTCAAATGATCCTATCCTTGTGTAGAGTGACTTGAATTAATAGGAAGAAAAACATCTTCATGAGCCCTTGAAATGAGGGGAGGGATAAAATGAATCTTTTATAGTTGTCTGCTTTTTTTTTTTTTCTCTCCAGAGAAGGAACTCTAAATGTCCAGAAGGGACTTGTCTGGAGCATTATAGGGTCATGAGCCAACACTTGAAGACCACAAAGCTAAGGGAGAACGTGGTCTGTTTGGATTCTTGGGCACCTCTTAAAAATACTTTATCATGGGCACTGCCATCAACTGCTTTCACAGTTGTGCCCAAATCCAAGGCAAATATTTTTTAATGGAAAAATATGAGAAAAGGCAAATAACCCCTTCCCCACATGATAGGGATAGTTTACACAAATCCAGTCTTTGAAGCTAAGAAACGTCTTGCACAAAATAAATGTAATGAGACTGTAACAACACCACATCTGGATCTTCTACAGAGTGAACACTTCAGTCCTTGGATTGCTTCCTCTGCCCATCAAACCCATGTGCAAAACGGGATAAGGTTCTCACAGACGACTCCAATTTCAATCTATTTCAGGTTATTTCTTCAATTATTTAGCCTCCTGTGCTATCAAACTATGTGGGCCAGCTACCAGCTGTGTGAAGGCCTGCCTTTTATTCATTTTAAATTTACCTGCTGGCAGCTACGCTTATAACCAAGTGCCAGAAGAATGGAAAGAGAGCGTAATGCATCGTGGTTGTTGCCCAAAGTTGCTATGGGGACAAGATGGGTCTGGAGAAAAATATCAGGGAGGGGTTCCGCTAAAAAACAGCATCACATCCTTGAGGAAAGGTCCCCAGAGGAACACTGAAATCTCAGGTTGGTAGGATGGGAATCCCCTGGTGGGTGTGCCAAGCAGGTAAGAGAAGTAGAGATCTGTGAGAATCCTGAAAGGGATCTTCCCTCTTTTGGCATTGGTGCAGCATCACCTTGAATATTGTGTAGAGTTCTGGGCTCCACAATATTAAAATGATGTTAAGTTACTTGCAAGCACCCAGAGGAAGGCAACAAAGTTGATAAAAGGGCTGGAGGGCATGTCCTGTCAAGAGAAGATGAGGATGCTTGGTTTACTTGGTTAGTCTAGAGAAAAGGAGGCTCAGAGGTGACCTCGCTGCTCCCTGCAACCTCCTGAGAAGGGGCAGTGGACAGGGAGGTGCCAGTCTCTGCTCCCCAGTAACTGATGTTATTATACATGGGAATGGCACAAAGCTACATGAGGGGAGACTCCGACTGGACATTAGGAACATTTATTATTTTTTTTTACTGCAATGATGGTCAAACACTGGAACAGACTTTCTGGAGTGGTGGTTGATGTCCCATGCCTCTCAGTGCTCAAGAGGCATTTGGATATGCCCTCATTAATATGCTTTGACTTTTGTTTAGCTCTGAAGTGGTCAGGCAGTTGGACTAGATAATCTCTGAAGGTCCTTTCCAACTTTTCTTCTCTTATGGCCAAGGTTGGAAGGGACCTCTGAAGATCATCTGGTCCAACCCCCCACCAAGCGGAATCACCTAGAGCACATTGTGCAGGATGGCATCCAGGTTGGTGTGGGATATCTCCAGAGAAGGAGACTCCACAGCCTCTCTGGGCAGCCTGTTCCTATTCTGTCATCCTCACAGGAAAGAAATTCCCTCTCATATTCAGATGGAGCTTCTTGTGTTTCAGTTTGTACCTGTTGCCTCTCATTGCCTTGGGAAATGTATTTCCCAAGAGCAGAGAAATGATCACGAGTAACCGAAATACCCAGTCTCTCTTCAGTTGGTTCATCAGATGAGCCAGAGAGACTCACAGCAATATTACACTTATCCTGGTGGTCACAAAAAAATGAATAAACAGGCTGGCAGCCAACACTGTGGTCCTCTAGCACAACCAGGAGCAAGAGCGTCGTTATGGTGGCTTAACTTTATTCACTCACTTGCAGCTGACTGTCAATATGCCTTACATTCATTTAGCAAGCTCAACAAGTTCCTGAGAATCCAGACCTATAGACCACATTTTGCTGCTTGTTTATCTCTGTGATCGTGGCCAGCTTATCCCAATAAGAGCTGCAGGGAGCTGATTCTTTCCAAAGGTCTTGCCCTGGTTCTGAGTATTCAGGTATCTGAGTATCCAGTATCTGAAATTCATTCCCTGTTTTCTGCGGTAACAATGGGATCTCCAATGCTAAAGCCGGGATGAGTTTCCCACTGAATGCTGGAGCTGGAGTCCCCTGAGCACACAAGTTGGCCAGAAGTGGTGTTAAGCCTCCAAATGTATACATGTGTAGCCCTCTGTTAAATAAATAGTATATTTAATTAAATTTGAGAGGATATTTATTAGGCAGGGCTTTAGCCAGACACAGTCCTGAAAAAAATGAGGTTTTCTGCTTTCACAAAAGCTTAGAATGTGTTTTTTTTATTATTTATTTTTTTTTTCTCCAAGGGGGATGTAGTATCTCAAAATCACCTTGACTAGATTATGATTTTAAAATAAATAAATTTAGACAGGCAGAAAATGTTGTAAATGTTTATATTTTCCTTGACTTCTATTTGACTTCCTCTGATTTTGAAACAGGAAAACACTTTTTTTTTTTTTTTTTTCCCTAAAGGCACACAATTGTTTTTTAAGTATTGGGGTTTTCTAATAGGACATTTTTCTATTGCTTACTATCACTTTTATCTTCCAGCTCACAAATGGCAGATAGTTCATTGCACTTTTCCAAAGGACCTTCATAGGTGTTTTATTGTCTGCTAGAAGACAGGCATGAAAATTTCTGTGTCATGGGAGAGGTCCTCAGTGGGCTAGGGCAAACTAAATGGGTGTCTGATCTGTTTGATAATTTTGCATTGAAACATTTTTCCAGTAAAAATGACAAATTATCATTTTGAAATTTTTAGGGAGGGGAGCATTAAAAGGATTTAATTATCTTTCCTTTTAATTAAAAAAATAAAAAAGTCTGATTTTGATTTCAAGATTACATTTTAAGTCTTGTTTTCAGCTTCCAATGATTTTTGTAAAATTAATAATGGACGCTAATTAGAGAAATAATATCCGGATAAAAATTAAAACATATCCCACTGGTATCTAAACAAATCAAACAAATCATGAGGATTGTCACAAAGTTACTTGTTCTTTTACCAAAGAAATGAATTAGTCAGAATTTCTTTTAAATTATGACACAGGATGGGAAAAACATCAAGAATTTCTTTTCTTTCTTTTTTTTTTTTTTTTTCTGGGATGGAAGAATCATCCCCACCTGGCCACATCTTCCTCCTGATACTTGCAAGTCACATCAGTTCCTGTGGTTCCCATTTTTTTGGTGGCACACCATGCTTCTCTCCCCTATCCTGCTTTAGAGAGGAGTAAGGCTGCCATGCTGCCACTGCAAGTCCTGCCAGCACTGCTGGCTGAACTTCCAGAAAGTGTCTCTTTCCCTCAGAAAATCCGTGTGTTTCATCGTCATTGCCTTGGGGACATTCCCTCCTGGCAAGACCTCAGGTTATGTGTTCCAACCGTCTCGTTAATACTGTAAATTCAAATTCAGAGTTATTAGTGGGGCTCTGCAGCTCATGTTAATCACATATGTGCCTGGCTTTAAAGTGTCTCACCAGCTCCGCCAGGATATCACTGCTGTTGTCCATCTGCCTGGGGAATGGCTGAGCATGGGATGCCTAACTCAGGAAAAGATGCTGCTCTGTCCTCTGTATCCATCAGCAAGATGAAGTCCCCCACGTTACTAGCTTTGGATTCAATAGGATGTTTTGGTTCTGGCTTGGTTTCCCTAAATGGGGATGTTCCAGGGAAGTAGAGTGGTTTCAAATTCAGGTTTCTGATTTTGTAGAGGCAGAAGAGGCAGATTCAACCATCGTTCACCAAATGTATGTGAGGGCAATAGGAGACATCAGGGCTTTTAATGGTCAGGTAATGGAGTATTGTTGACATTGCTCACCCAAGGGAGATATGAACTCTCCACGGAGTGCTGATACAATCCCACCTACAACACAGGTCCAAACATCATAGGGTGAGTGCCATGCTAAGGAACAATTTTTGAGAAATACAATAAAATGGCTTAGTTATTGTAAAAGGGACTGCTAATCTGAAAGAAAGGGATCCAGAGGATGACTCAGCCATAGCTTTCCTGTAAGACACTGCATCCTTCCTCAGAGACGCTCCAAACTGAGCTGAAGAGGGATCTGAGGAAGATGACTAAGTTTTCCATTGTCTTAGCAGGGAGTCAGTCAGAGGCGGACTGGGTCTTCAAAGGTCTCTTCCAACTTGAATTTTTCTGTGATTTTGTGTATGCACTGCAACACGAGACAGGCAGTGCAAGGAACAGTGGTGGGTCAGAAGCCCTGAAAGAGAGAAGACTGGAGTAAGACATATGAAAATCAAGTCATGTCCTTAAGCATGTTAGCACAGCCTCAGTGGCCAGTGATGTAACCAAATGGTTAAGCCCGTACTGACCTGGGCTCACAATACAAAAGAATTTTTTAGTTAAAAAAAAAAAAAAATATATATATATATATATATATATATATATATATGATCCCAGTCTCCCAGAAACAGAATTTACTTCCTTGATTTCAATGGCTGTCTGGAAGATTTTAAAACTGACATCAGGCTATCCGCCTGAGGAGCTTATTCATAGATTGCAGGGCCTAAAAGGACTGCCTTAATCTTCTCATTTGATTCCTTCCTAACATATAACATAATATTACTTGCAGTCACTCTTGTTGTGACAATAGCATATCTTTTGGAAAAAGCTTTTACCGAGCATTAGTCACAGAGGTTAAATGGAAGGAACACAAAATGTTCCTTGAGGTAGAGGTAACTGAGACTGCTGAGGTCCCTGCCAAAAGCGCCAATCATTAAGGTAGTGGCTAAGAATAAGTAAGCTACATGGGATGAAAGGATTTCTGTTGGACTGACTGCAACTGTGGGAGCAGAGAGGTGTGAGAGAGAAGGCCAGGAAAAATCCAGAGAAGCAAAATACTAAATTTGGAAAAAAACAGGCAACAAGCTTCTGGCACATTTGGATTTCCCAGCAAGGAAACCACCTCCTGCTTGCTCTTATTTTTTGTGGGGCAAGGAGACCTGGCATGCACTTCTCGCAAATAAATAGGATTGCACAAAGACTCTGCATGACTCTATCTGCTTCCCTTCCCAACAGAAATACAACAGCAAAACCCTGAATAACTGCTAACCATCGAAGCCAGAAGGAGCATGGGATTTCCAGCATCAGAAATTTATGGTTTCTTTGCAGCATTCAAAGAATAGCTAGCGTGGGTTCTTCTGCCAGAACAGCTTGTGTGACATAAAACTGCTCTTCAGAAGCACACAGAAGCTGTAGAGAACACACATAATTTTCTACCTGTGGGTAGATATGTTCACAATGAAGAACTGTAACATGCTACACAAGCTGGACCCAAGTAACTACCCATATGTGCCACTGCTAAAGTGGAAGCTGCTGGTGAGTGGCAAGCTCAGTGTGCATCAAGGATGAGAAAGCTGCCCAGGAGCTTGCAAAGAAAAGACCTGTGATCCCTAATGCCTGACTTGATGTTACCATATCCAGAAGATACAGGGGTGAACCCCAGGTCTCCTGTAGCAGATATCCTGTTTGTCCTGTGGCATGTGTCACCTGTCTGTGCTGAGAAAGAGCTTCTGCAGATCTCTCTCTGGCCATCAATTCAGATTTAAAGCAATTCACGTATTGTTCTTGATTTATGTCAGTAATGTCTAACACCTCATTCTCCGTGTCATGCTTCTAGCGGAAAGAAAAGAGCAGCTGAAGCAGGAGATGCTTGTAGTACATCACCAGAGAGTCCCCCCAGATACTTACAGCAAGTATCTCTCTTGAGAAAGGATTTATTATTTATTCCTAATTACAATAAGATGTCTATCAGTGCCTGCTTCCTAATAAGTTGTTGGGTTTTTGTTTGTTTTTTGGCCATTCATATCCTGTCAGTGCTTACCACTTTCCTATGGGTGGTTGGCATTGACTTCTGCCATGGATGGGCAGGCACTAGGGAGACAACACTCTTACTGTCCAGAAGTCCTGGTAAGCTGTGATGGGTGGATAACAGTATCATCGGCTCTGGTTCCAAGCAAAACTCTGCTTCATCATGCAGCTGGTCCTGACTGGTTTAATGCAGTTAAAATTCAGATGCCTGCAGTATGTCTACAGCTCATGGTTGAGTGAGAGCTGTAATTAAAAACAGGAGACACAAATCACAAAAGTACTGAAACATAAGTTCCCTACTGGTTTCAATGGGACTGATACCTAAATATTTCTGCTGATAAGCCTTCAGCCTTGGCTCATCTCTGTCCCATGAAAGATTGTAAAGAAGTTGACACTATCTTTCACCATGTGAATATTGAACACGTAGCACAACAGGACTTTCATGGTTGCATGGGGGTTTGGCTCTCTAACCATAGAAACATACCAGTAGTTTTACTGTTCAGTGTGATATGATTGCCAGGAGGATGGGGCTGAACTAAGCCGTGACTAGAACTGAAGCAGAAACAATATGAATAAAGCTGTAATCAGCAGTAACTTTCCTGCACCTACACGTCTGCAATGCCTTAGTCTTCCAAGAAAGTAGAAATTTTCCATGCTTTTACTTCAAAACATGTGTTTAGACAGTTTTGAATCCATTGTGGAGGAATTCAGTTGCCAAAACACACACCAAATGCTATCTTAGGTGCCTTGCTTATCAAGACATCTGCACAAGGTAGATGGGACAGGATCTAGGGGAAACTTGCACCCTCACAGACCAGCACCTGGCTAGGAAAGAAACCCTGAGAAGCCTAAAACAGCACCTGGTATGAATGTTTATGCAATTCAGCCAAGCTCGAAATGTCTCTCTCATTTTTTTTTTTTAATTTTTTTTTTTTTTTTTTCCTGAGCAAAAGAATCATCATTTAACCCTGGAAGGCAGCTAAGCGAAACACACTTACTCACTCCCCCACAGTGGGATGGGGGAGAGAATTGGAAAGGTAAAAGAGAAAACTCATGAGTTAAGGACAGTTTACCAGGCAAAGCAAAAGCCACACGCACATGCAAAGCAAAGCAAAGCAAAGCAAGGAATTCCTTTGCCCTGTCCCACCAGCAGGCAGGTGCCAGCCACCCCTCAGGACAGCAGGGCTCACCATGTAGCGGTGCCTTGGGAAGACAAATGCCACTGCTCCCACCACCCCCCGCCTTCTTTTTTCCCCCAACTGCCATTGTTGAGCATCCACATGGTGTGGGATGCCCCTTTGGTCATTTGGGGCCAGCTGTCCTGGCTGTGTCCCTTCCAGCCCCTGGGGCACCCCCAGCCCGTCGCTGGCAGGGCAGCATGAGGAGCTGGGAAGTCCTTGGCTCTGGGTGAGTGTTGCTCTGCAACATCTGAAACATTTGTGTGCTGGCACCACTATTTTCATCACAAAACCAAAACTTAACATCATATGAGCCTGCATGAATAAAATTATCTCTATCCCAGCCAAATCCAGGACAAAAAGTTATCCTGATGGAGGCTGCCTGCAAACTGCACATCAGCCAGCAGATTGCACTGGTTATCTGAAGGTCTACCAGCAGGGTTCAGTGGTGGGGACATTGCCTTGAGGACACACCTCTGGCTGCAGGAGGAGCACGAGGTGGGGTCACTTAGGGAGTGTCCTTCTTAACTCGAGGGACCTGAATGAAAAGTTTTGCGTCTGAAGGAATCAGTCATCCCCTAGACACAGGGCAGCCTTCATTGGAAATAAGCCCTCTCCCAGACAGCAGCAGGAGGGAGACGCTCACCGTGTCATAGGCAGGGTGGGGGATCACAGCTCATTTGTGTCTGCCCCGGTTTCCCCAGTGCATGGCTGAGTCAGGGAAGCTCTGCTGTCAGAGAAAGTGATGAGTGATATGATAGAGTGAAAATTCCTCTGTTTACATCATTGCTTTCTGCACACCCACTTTATTTCCTCATTTTTAGCAAAGTGCATAATAAAAGCTGTTGTGAAATACTGTTCCGCCTTTCACCATCTGATGAGTTAATAGTAATACTGATTAAATTCAGCATGCAAGACAGCCAAGTTGTATGCGTCTCCCACTGTCTGATTCCCTTTAAGAACCGCTACATCACTTTTAAGTCATTTCCTTTCCCAGATGAGGCAGTTTCACTAATATCAAAGAGTTTGATCTAAACTAAACAGTTTTACAATAAACCAGACAGCCTCGTTTTTGATTATCATTAGCCTTTAACCTCAGAGGGACTTCTTCAGACAGGAGCTGCAACTTGTTACCAGATGTCAAAAATGTTCGTCATCAAAACCTCAAGTGACAACTTGTGACTAAGCAGCATGGGCTTTTTGATTGTACTTTAAGTGACAGAAATTTTAATTTAGTGTAGCAGTGCCCAATGTGGCAGAAAGAAAGGGAAAGGAAAGTATTTCAAAAACCATGTCACAACAGACTCTAAGTACCCTCAACTTTGTGATTTAGCCGTTGGATTTCTCCATAAACTGCTAATCTGTGGTAGGAAGGGGCAGCATTTGTGGTTTTCTCTAGAGAAAAGCAGAAGTGGTCTACATTTTATAGTACAACAGTGAATGCTGAATGTGTGACTCGACTCAGATAAAGTTCAGGAAGGAAATTTTCAACAATTCCAGTCTAGGTAAAAACACATGTTTATTGTTTAATTTCTGCAGACAGGGCAGACCAGGTGAGATGACTTTACTTTGGGCAGAGGGAGAGATTTAGGAGAAGCAAGTGTAATTCTCTGCAAATTCTTTATGCAGCTTAATATATTGCATGTGACAATGAAACCACAAAGCTAAAATCTGCTATCATGGAAAGCTGTAGCTGATTTTATACCTGTTGTCTAAAAAGGAGATGAAAGCAATCCCAAGGGAAAATCTGGAGCTGACCTTAGCAAGGTATATGTTTCCATGATTGTAATCCTAGGATGCAGTAATCTGGTTCTAATACTAAGTACTATCAACAGTTACCAGAACCATAGTTAAGCCTCCTACACCAAATCATTATATAACTCACAGACAGCCATGTGAAAAATCTTGTTCCTTTAGGAGACAGTTATTGCTGTCTTTCTTTTAGGACAATGCCAGAACTCACAGATTTATTCTGTATAAATGAGAAATTCCACCCCTCATTAAACAGATATGGGCTATAGAAGATAATTAACCACTTCTTATGGTTTATCCAACCCACAAAATTTGGGTCAGCTAACGCTCACCACCCATATTAATTGCCCAGAACAGACTGACTGGTTTTGGACCAAATATTGTCTCACCAGCGCTTAATATCACCACCATAGCATGAAAAGAAGCAGAAACCTGAGAAGAAGAGAAAATTAGAATGGTGGGAAGAAAAACAGTTTCTTAACTATGCAGTGGACTCTGTCTAATGAATCCCCTTTGAAAACCACCCTTAGTAATAAATTAGGTTGTAATATATTGCAGATGGATCAACAGTGGCACACATAGCCTTATGTATCTGCCACAGGTGTTTGATTTTGCATTTGACAGCAGGTCAAAGAGTAACCATGCAGGGAATAATACTGCTATAGAGAGCTGTCTTCAGAGGGACAATTCTCTTTGGTACCAGCTTTCAGGGTTAAAAACTTGTTGCTCTAGATTGGAAGGAAAACTAACCCTCTGATTTGTTCTGTGAGAAAGAATTATATTTCTATGACTGGTTTAGGATTGAAAATATTTTTTTTAATGAAATTTAGATTTCTTTCTGCATACATCTGACAAGTGTTTAGAAATCTTCTTCTAGACATAAACTTTGTTGGAATTCAGTAACTTTAAGAAAATATTTTACTTTGACAGAATAACACTTGCAGACAATATTTCATTTAAAATTTTGTGACTAGAAATGACCAGTTCTTGTGAGGTCTTTTATAAATGATTTTTTTTCCCATTTCCTTATGCATTAGATGGTCTCCTTACCATTGGATGGTTTCAGAACATGAAATCTTTGGGTGTCTTCAGCATCAATAGTGAAAATATGTTCAGTTTTTGGTTTTTTTTTCAGACCTACAAATCAACAAGCCAAATAAAAAAGTACTATAACACGTGGGAGAATGTTCTGTTCTACCAAAATGGACTAAAAATCTATAGAAGGGAAAAAACAAACAAACAAACAAAAGCAATGACAACAACAAAAAACATACCTAAGGATGTTAGAGAAATATTCACTGAACCCTATACAATTTGTCTAGACTCCTGATGCCGTCAGTACCACAGTTTTCTACAGCTTCTCAAGGAGGACTAGGAAGGATTAGCCATTTCCTGAGTTCCAGCCGTGCTTCTAACAGTAAACATCTTATATGTGTTTTGAGTCATTTAGCCTCATTGTCCCTCCATGTTTCTGACTCGATTAAAAGTGACAACAGCAACATGCTCAGGAATATCCAGGGACAATAACTGTAAAATGTAATAAATAGTATCTGTGTATCAGTCATATCTGTGCTCAGAAAATTGAAATATAAAGGCTGGAAACTGGTATTAACCTGTGGTATGTATAATCAGAGAATCACAGAATTGAAGGGGTTGGAAAGGACCTTCAGTGATCATTGGGTCCAACCCCCCTGCCAAAGCAGGGTCCCTAGAGAAAGTTGCCCAAGTAGGCATTCAGACAGGTCTTGAATATCTCCAGGGAAGATGGTTTATGGATAATGGTTTATGCTCTATCCCTATCAGCCTTGACTGTTCACTTTTGGAGCTAGGGTACTTACATGGCTGCACCTGAAGTCTAAATCAGTATAGGAACTCTTTCATTCTTACAGGGATTATTCCTGAATTTCTACAGATGCTGTTCACTATGATCTTGGAGTTAAAACGTGTGCAGGACAGTCTTTGCTTGGCGTTAGTTATAAGACTTGAAATCAGTTTCTCCTGCATTCCAGCTGATGTTGCAGATAGGGACATGCTGGAGCTGTTATGGTCTCCACCATTTGGCTGCAGCCTGGACAGTCTCTTTTAGCCAAACTCTTGCAGGGCTTTTTGTGGGACAGCAGAGCATTTCTGTTTCTGACTCTGATCAGATGTTATATTTTTAATTGGATTTCTACAGTTATGGTCTAATGACAAATGTGTATGCTGTGCATTATGCCCTCTCATGACTTAAAACCGGGAAAGCTGCAGCAAAGAGGCTCTGTTAATAATAAACAGTATTAAATGTCAGCCAGATGAAACTGAAGAATGGGAAAAGAATAGTATGATGCAGGGAGGTTTTCTTTCCACTTACTTTTTTTTTTTTTTTCACTGTATTTAGAGGACTTTCATACTTTCGCTGCCTTGAGGAATATTTCTATACATAGAAATTTACTTATAAGAAATAGAAGTTCACAACTCTTCCTAATGGTCTGAGTATTAGTAGTATCAAAACAATGTTTTGGTATCTCCTTCTCACCAACTTGCCCTGCTGTAGTAGTGTTTCTGTGTTCAGGCATGTTTCTTTTTTTATTTCATTTTTTTTTTCCTTTTTTCTCGACAGATTTTTGCTACATGTTGAAAATAGGCTTCCACTGCATCCCATATTTTGCCATGAGAGGCTAATTTTTCTGCAAACAAGGAAGAATGTTTTATTGTTCTGGCATTTTGTCTCCTTGGATATGGTTTGGAAACCAAATAATACATTGAAAACATGCTTCAGCAGAATAGAAACCCAAGAATCTTCATTTTTGTTTATTTTATTTAGTTATTGCAAGACTCCTAGCAAAGCTAACACCTCATGGCTTCAATGGAAGGTCTTCAGCAAAACTGAAGAGTAAGATGGACAAACACTATACAATGTTACCGTTACAGATCAGACCCTGCAATGGTCCTACTTATTCTATGGAATTCTTTCTCTTTCTTAACTCTGTTGCCCTTTAAAAGGACAAGACTATTCTGTAGTTCTGTGCTAAACATTAAGATACATGAAAATTAGAAACTGGTTCAATAGGTATGAGAAATTACAAAGGCTGCTTAGCTTACACCAAAAGCTTTGCCTCCAGTTGCCCATAGCAAATAAAATTACTTTCAAATGTTATGCACTCAGACTCTGCAGATTTTTATGGCAAGAACAGAAGAATAGAATTGAGACATCCAAGATGTAGGTCAGGGGTTTCAGGAAATTCTGTGGAGTTTATGTAAAAATGCAAAACAACAACAACAACAACAAAAGTCTGTGAGCAAAGGAAGTTGTAAACTGCTATTAAATTTGAACTTGAGGTTTTAAAAATATTTAACCCTATGGTTGCTATTTTAGGGAAGATTAATGGTTATTTCAGGGATTTTATAGAAACAAGTAGTCTGGCTGTCCTGCAACATATGTCTCATTAGTACAGAGCCAAAACTGAGGTAATTATTTTTGTGTACACAACTAACAGAGAGGATTACACTGGCAACTCACATCACCTCAGAAACCACAGGACCCATCATCATGAGCTTTATAACTAAGGTCTTGTCTAAATGGAAGGCATTTTCTCTACAGAGCCCTTCTCAATGTGCAGGACATTATGAAAAGAAGTGTACTAAAGTATTCAGATTTCTGTAATGCTATTCTGAAAAGTAAACAGGACTGAGAAATTCATTACAAGATTTAAGCACTAAAATTCTCAAGAAACGGTTTATTACTTTAAGGAAAAATGTCATTGACATGAGACAAAGGAACACTTGAGTATCAGCAACAGCATTTATAAAGATGAGCTCTCTCTTTAATGGAGCCAGAACAAACCTTCTATTTTTGCATTTGTCAATCTCCATGCATGCACACAAACACACAGAAAGATGCATAATGGGGGAAATAGCATTGCAGTGGGGACCTTGGTCACAAGTGTCCCACAGAAGCAGTGTCCACTTTATTGCTCTGTAAATGGCTAGTACCAAAATTCTTTCAGTTATCATGCTATACAACCACGTAACTGAAGTGAAAAAATAACAGAGCCTTCCACAGATGTCAAAAAAATAGTAACTTGGATTTTTTAATAGTCTGAGAGGACAGAATTTGTATTGTGGATCCACAGAGGGGAAATTAACCAAAACAAAGCCACTTGTCCTCTTTTTCCTTTAAAAAATAAAAATAAAAATTAGAAATAAAATCACCAGCAAAAGAAGGCAAAGAAACCAAGACATGGAATGTTCCAAGTCATCAATGGTTACTATTTATGATTTTTATTTTTCACAGAATCTCAGGATGGCTGAAGTTAGAAGGGCCCTCTGGGGTCCATCTGGTCCCACCCCAGCTCCAGCAGGGACACCCAGAGCAGGGTGACCAGGGCCACATTCAGGCAGCCCTACAAGATAAAGCTCCAGCCCTGAGAAGCCAATGGCAAAATTTCTGATGCCACGGAGCAAGAGTTCATACAAGGCTCTGGTGGCTCAAAAATAGATGTCAACAGACAAATGCATTATATTTCCGTATTCTAAACACGGGTTAAATAGAATGTCACCAGTAGGTAATAACTGTGTTCTGAAGTGATGATTTAACTGAATTGCTGGCATTCATATCACGCTTTGGAGAATCTGTGTTTGTCAAGAACAGCATATAGAAGTGTTACAAACATCACCATCCTTTATATTGAAGAAGCCAGTCATCTGGTTTTGAACATCCTGAAGGTGGGTACCTAACCAGATTTTGATGGTCCAGTCCATCTCTGGTATATTGTCGTACTATTTCTATTCCCTTTCAGATAAGCAGTTTATGTACAAGGAAACACTTGTGAATCCATCAGCCTGTTTTGGAGAAGTTATTCAACTCCAACCTCCAACAAAGTGAAATTCATGGCACTAAGCCAAACAATGATTTATTAATGCCTGTCTATCAGCAATGTATTTGAACTGCTTGAGACTGCCTGGATAAATATTTTGCCCCTGCTCTTTGCCACTGAACTCAGACCACATTACTGGCACCATTCATGGGATGAATCTCATGGCATTTTCTCCTATATCTGCCATGCATTTTCTGTGCTCAGGCAACACTTGAAGCTTCTGGCCTCTCTGTACTTCATGTCTGATCTACATATACTCCTTGAACTGCTGTCCTGTACTTTGAGGTGTGTTTCTGAAGCACCTGGTCTCATTCACCTTCCAAGCTTTGTCATAGCCCCTCAGACCCTTATTGTTCCTTAAAGCACAACAATACTTAGCAATTTTTAACCATAAATACTGAGGACACATTTACCTAATATGTTAGTGGGCAAAATGTCCCAGACCTTCTCAGATTCTTACTCTACCATCTCACTATCACTTTATAAATCCTTCTGATTTATAAATATTTTTATAAATCATAAATTTATAAATCCATCTTTATCTAACTCTCCATTGTAGGTAATTTCTGATTTACTCCCCTGGTCATAGCTGGTTCCATACATTTTGCCAATGGATGCTTTCCTCTGATGAAAGCAACCCTGAGAATCTCTTGCTCCAAGTACACCATTGTTTTCTCAGATCAAAATTCACAAATAAAACTATATGTTTCCATTATTACATGTTATTATTTTTATAGTAGCCTCTTCAAATCTCTTTAAATGATACAAAGAGTGAGGGCTATGAGTTCATTTTTCCACATTCTGTTTCCACCAGTCTCTAGGCATTTAAAGTACTGCTTGTTCTGGCTTTTTTCAGGAATCTTTGCTGTTAAAATATTTATTAAAAAGCAGATATTTGTTGCAATTTAACTGATTAAATTATGAAAATATAACCATCAATTTAAGTGCTTTTGCATGAACTGCCAATGACTGACACAGAAATAGTACATGTTCTATGCCAACAATGGAGGCTACCAGGTGTTTTTGTTTATTTAATTCCCCCATTTTTTTTTTCCCCCAACAGAAACTGTGGTAATGCAGGCTTTTAAAAAAATGGTTGGAAATGTGATCTTCTGTATTAAAAAAATAGGCCCTGTTCATACTGCCTGCCAGCAATGTATGTTTGAAGTATTAATGTACAACACCTAAAAGAAACACAATATTAATACAGAACACTGCATTAAAACACCCTTTCAACACAAGCCAGCTGTCTTATCCTGAAAAACATCCAGGAAACCCAGATGTGGAGCTAATCAAATTGTTCTTTGTAAATGAGCGACCTGGCAAATTTAGCTTTTTTTTTTTTTTTTTTTTTCCCTCTTAATTCTTGAGAAAAAGCCCTGTTTTTTACGTACTTATTTGTTACTTGAGTTTGTCCAATACCTTTTGCAGACAAGTGCTTTGGCTCATTGTCCAGGCCTCAGTCATTAGCAGTCTTCCTTAATCAAGAAATGTTAAGACTGAGAATAGGTTGTAAGCAGGTTTTTCCACTATGCATCTGTGTTACCTGAAGGCAGGTAAGAGGCAGATTATTGTTTAATTAAAACTTTTCCATGGGGAAATTCAGGCACATAGCCAATAGCCCCTCCTCTCGTTGGGATCCTGCAGCAGATAAATAACCTAAGTACTGTTCCTTCTGAGCTCAGTAGAAGGAGCAATCATTCAGCCTGCCATTGCTGTTGAGCCATACTCTAACAACCGAGATAGTCAATGAGCAGAAACTGCAATTTGTTTAATCTGCCTGATTTACATATACAACTTCTTCACTGCCTTCCTTGAAGAAATGGACCTGTGGCCATTGCACTCTCCATCAGGGCAGGCTGAACTGCTGAAGTGCTCATCTGAGCAGTCTCTCAGCCTCGTCTGGCTGGAGTACTCCTTAATAACTTTATAATGGTCAGTGATTAGTCAATAATTAATTAATAATTAATTAAGGATTTGAGGTTAATCACAAGGGGATCTCCACTGGCATATCTGCAGGAGTGAGAGGGAATATCAGGAAGCTCAGGTGACCATGGGCCAAAACATGTTTTCAAGGTGACAGAACATAGCATATCCCTAAACATGGGGTTACTCCAGCCTGAAAGCAATCAGTGAACTTCAATTTCAGAAACCTTTGCTTTTTTTTCTACCCACATTTCTTGAACCTTCCTCATAGATGTAATACACTTATTTCCAGGCTGCTCTATGCACCAATTTCAAAAAAGTGCTACAAAAAAAAGGCAGCCTTACTGCACATAAGTTCTGCAAATGTGTGTTAGGTTAAACAAGGAAGCCAGCATAAAGGTAATGCTATTTAAGCTCTGTATATGGTCACAACTGAGGACTCAGGTGGGATAGTGCTAAGCTGTTGCATGAGAAAATCTAACATGAAAATTGAATGTACTTTTTTTTTGTTTGTTTGTTTTGTTTTGTTTTTTTCCTTAGTGATAGGCTTTTTTGATTTGGATTGTTGGGGGGGAAAAAAAAAAGCAATGGTCATTTCACCACTTATGACTAAATAATAATCAGTCCTATTGAAAACAGCAAATCACCAGGGTTTTTGACTAAACTAGAAATGACCCAAACCTATGCAGTAAGTAAATTAGAAACTTAAAAATTAAGGTCAATTTTTTTGAAACACTCTAAAACTCACACGCTTCCTCTCATCGCCATGAAACTACAAACTCATTAATGGAGAGCAATGCTAGTCTACTCAGAGTCATTTGAACAAGGGATTCATGTGACACAGACCCTCTTGTCTCCTCTTTCCCCCTCCTTTACTACCTGACAGATCTGGGAATCAGTCTCTGTCTCAGATTTTCCTCACACTTGCCCAGCCATTTGTTCCAGGCTACTTGTGACTCCCATGGTTTTGCAGGGAAGCAAAGCAAACACAGCATTAACAAACAACAAAGAGCTGGCAACTGTAAGCAGCCGTGAACCTGATTCAGAGCCCCCCAGAATTATAAGGTGCGTGGACAATGAGAATGCACAAGGGTTTGTAGATTGGCTGCTTTCTCTGGAATTGGATGATTTCTGAGGATATCCTATATTCAGTCAGCATCCTTTCAGGTCCAAGGATAGCAGTCATGGAGGGATCAAAGCATCTCACGGAAGTCTGCCTCTGACACAGCACTTTTAATCTGGGAGGTGGGTAGGAAGCAATTTGAAAATAGCCTGAAAGTCAGAAAGTAATCAGAGAATTACAAAAAAAGAAAACAAAATGAACGTATAAAAACTTATAGGGCTGGGATAGCGGAAAGGGAGAAAGTTTGAGGCCCTGGTGAGTAGGATAAAGGGGTGTGTGGGGAGGGAAGGTCATGTTGGAAATGGGTGAGGACTGGGAATGCAATGACTACACTTGGTGTGTGAGCAGGTAATGGTCAGTGGCAGCAGTCAGCTGCCAAAGGGCAAAGCTGAGCAACCATGCACTGCAATTGTTCCCTTTTTAGGAACTCTTTTGGAAGCTTGAACTCTGATGGACTTGCTTTTTTCCAAAGGCAGAGAATAACCTGATCTCTGCACTAATCAGGATAATCAGGGAACTACTGAAAGCATTTTAGTTTTCTTTTTGTCCTAACTTAACCAGTTCTACTCAGAAAAAAAAAAAAATAATAATAATGACATTCATTCCTTAACAGGCTTCAATATATTTCTTAACATGTGTGGAGAAAAAAAAAAAAAAAGGCAGATAGGAGGAAGGCAACATTTCCATTTTCCATAACGTGTTATGGTCAGGAAAAGGCACTCACAGACTGAAGAGGACACCAAGACAGTCAGGTGGCTGGAGCTCACAGTGTACAAGGACTAGGAAAGCTGGGTTTGTTCAGGTTGGCGAAGAGGTGGCTTAATGGAAATCTGTCTAGTAAGAGGATGTAGAGCAGGTAAAATCATTCTCTTCTCAAAGACGTGCAAGGATGGGATAAGAGACAATGGACACAAATTACAACGTAAGAAATTCCAATAAGATATTAAGGAAACAAAATTTCACCTCAAGGATGGTCAGATCTGGAGTAGGGACTCAGAGACAGAGTAGGGTCTCCATCCATCAAGATATCTGAAACATGTCTGGACATGGCCTTGCTCCAGCTGGACCTGCCATGAATAGTGGGTGGAACTAGAGACCTCCATAGGTCCCTTTGGAACTATATCACGTGGATCTATATAATATACATCTTATTCTATGAGCCCACGAAAAGTTCCTAGTTTTTCTGCTGCAGTGGTTAGTGTACATTTATTGTGTTTGGTAGAGTTGAGATGGGCACATGCATCCAGATTCGTTTCACACTCAATGCTGAAACTAAGCCCACACTTCGAGCATCGCTTGAATTCAGGTGAAAATTGCTGGAAGTGCCAGTCATTGCCAGTCATTGCTGCCAGCCATTGCTCAGCAGATCAGGCGATGTCACCCACACAAGGTGGGATATAGTCTTCTCAAACATCTTGCATATAGTCCTACACTGGAGGGATGCATTTTCTCACCATCCTACACCTGTTTAAAGCATAAACTATAATGCAAATGCTGCCAAAGTTTGCCCTGTTGCTAGGACTAAAGGCATAATCAAAGCCCTATTGGAGTCAGTAATGTGGCTTCCCATTAATTTCTGTGGCTGCTATGTAAGCCTATATATGAACACTTGTAACTTTCAGAAGTGAAATATCTTGGCAGTTTTAAGTGGTTTTGGCCTCAGCAGACACATCACATATTATTGTTTTAAATACCTTCCCAGATATCTCCTAAGTATCATCATGTTACCAGCATAGTAAAGCAAAATATTTTGTTTTAAAAAACACTACAGTGTTTTACAGGGTAAGCCACTACTTAATTGTTGTGAATAGATAACACTTTGTTAACCTGTATTAACACAATCCATCCAGGTTCCTACCTTTCACGAACTGTATTGTATTCAGTTAGAAAAAAGTTTGATGAGAACATTGTTGAAAAGGAAAAGGACTTTGCAAAAGGGTGAGGAACGGAAATGATCTAGACAAGATACCAAGGCTGAAAGTCTGCTCAACAGGAATGTATGGTCTGTTATGAAGTGACTTCAGGAAAGATCTGAGCATTGGATCACCAATGTTTTGGAAAGGTTACTTAAGAAATCTTATATGTTTTCACAGGATGACTAGATTAATTCCAATTGGAAGGGATCTCAGGAGGTTTCTAATCCTAACCTCTGCTCTAGCCATGTACCACTGTCATAAAGCCTGGCTCCGTCTTCTTAATAATCTCTTTGTTGGTCCTGGCGGGTTGTTGTAAGGTGTCCCCAAAGGTGTCTCTTCTCCAAGAAAAAATCCAGGAAAAAATCTTTATCCTCAAGTTCTACTCACAGGGCAAGTGACGGGGTGATGACAGGGGTTGGGGGATGTCGTGGTGGGGGTAGGGCTGGAAGACTGGCAAGACTAGGCAACATGGATAAGCCAAAGTCTGATTTCCTGAAGTCTAGAGTCTCCATACTCTGTCTTACCTTCCTTAGGCACAGCAGGAACTTCACAATCCACTTTGAACCACAGAATGATAGAACATCCTGAGTTGGAAGGGACCCACAAGGATCATCGGGTCCAACTCCTGGCTCCACACAGGACCACCCAAAAATCAGACCCTGTATCTGAGAACGTTGTCCAAATGCTTCTTGAACTCCACTGCCCTGAGGAGCCTGTCCCAGTGCCCCACCACCCCCCTCAGTGCAGAAACTTTTCCTAACACCCAGCCTGACCCTTCCTTGTCACAGTTTACATATATATATATATATATATATATATATATGTGTATATATATATATATATATATAAAGCAGGAGGCTTGGAAATTATTCACAAACTTTGAGATTTTGTCTCTTCTGCTGTGCTAAACTGGAATATGATGAACCCTCCATTTGTTCGGGGCTGTGAAGTGGATGCTGGTACGCTGTCTTTGCCTTGGTGGGAACATTTGGGTAGTCACTGTAGATTGCTTTGAAAAGGATCTTTGATTCATAATTTATGGGTGGTCATGAGTCAGTTTTCTAACTCGATATAAATGCTCTCCTTAATTCCAGGTTATTAAACCTATCAGGAAATAATTAAGCCTCTTCCCCCTCCCTTTCCCGCCCCCCCCCCCCCCCCCCCCCTTCCTTTCTCTTTCTTTCTCTCTCTCTCTCTCTTTCTTTTTGTAGGGGTTTCCTTTGATCAGTAACCAGATGCTGGAACGGATTTGATTTAAAGTTTTCATGATATCAAGGATTGATAATCTGAGATTTCTTGCTGCTGTCAGGAATATTTCCCAGTCAGCAAGTTGTGTCTGCAAGTTGTTACCAGCTGGTGATAGCTCTCAATTTGCTATAGGAGGAACAGGACTTTGGCAGGCTTCCTCACAATATGGAAATGCGGTATGTGCCGACAGGGATATCAAATAGTGGCTGTCAGTCACCACTCAGTGCTGAGGACATCAGCCACTGTGGAGATGGGGAGCAGGCCATCAGGCAGAGCTGGGCACCCTGGGGAAAGAGGAGAGGAGGACAACAGGGGAGAGGCTGGGGTTGGGCCGGGAAGGGAAGGGGGGCCAGGAACAGGAGGAGAAGGATTTAAGTGGAGAGAGAGACAGAAGCTGATCACAGGAGACAGCCAGGGTGGCAGGATAAAATGGGTTTTTCCATCTGCTCAATCCCAAGGCTACAGAGGGGTTGGCTGTGCTCCAAGCTCCACATAGGGCTGAAACTCAGCTGAGGAGCAGCTCCCAGCAAAGGGACAGATCCTCTGCTCTTGCCTCCCTATGTCAACAGGGTTCTCCGAAGTCCACAGAATATTTTACTTGCCAGTGAAGTAGCGAGAGTGGACTTCATCTCTGACTCCTCCACATAGCAGCATACAGAGCTGGGTCCAGGCCACCCACACAGCTCCATCTCCTCTCAGCCATAAAACTACCCCAGCTGAAGAGGCAGGCTCCATCTCTTGCTCTGATAATGATTTGCCACTGTGGACATTAGAGAAGAAGAATTTGGTGGCTGCAGGATTAGTCATGCCGTGCTGCCCTCATGCATACTGGTCACTGAGGTAAGAGCCAAGGAAAGAGCAATGAGCAACAGCAATTTGCACGGAGTCAGGGCTGCAGGATGAGCTCCTCTCTGTCAACAACAAGAAAGAGGTGATGTAAATTCTGCAGTCTACAGAGGGGGGACCTTAACATTTCATAGCAGCAAAAGCTTTCATGTGGCAATACAGCAGAAACAAGTACTCCAAGAAAGTTAATATTCCTAGCAGTTGCAGAAAGAAGCTCTTGATATAAGTTTTATTTGACTACTCTACCTGATGCTACATCCCTGGCCAAACTGTCAGCAGCAAAACACCTTTCTGGCACTCTGTTACTGGTAAGTCTTAGCCTCCTAATAAATACTATCAAACAACAGACTCACATATTGCTAATTTGCAGATTTACCTTTTGCCTGTGCATCTTTGCTTATATTGTGAAATGCAATTCCATTCCAGTCCTTCTGGTGATATTTGATTGAAGTCTTGGTCTGATCTTAGTTTAGTATACAATTCGGTTTGGGCAATTGTTGTTTTTCAGACTTCCCTATCAAATAACCTCACAATTCTTTTTTTTTTTTTTTTTTTTTTTTTTTTTTTTTTTTTTTAATCTGAAATCACATCTACAAGCTCTACAGGTCAAATACAACTAGTGGAATAAAAAACACCCTATGCTATGGGTAGAGCAAATTTTAAGGAGAATTTATTGTTTGGTGAACTTGTGTGGTGCACAAAAGATAAGGGTAAGAAAAACCCCAACTTGTGATTCTAGCTATGGAACTGTAGTTATCTAAGGAAAGAGCAAGGAGTTAGATAAAGAATGAATGGAAGTGGGGGGGGGGGGGAGTGGGGAGGAAAGGAGAAATGGAGCTGTAAAACTTTCTGCAATCTAAGGAGAGAAGTACAGGTCTGCAGGCAAAGAACACAACGAAGGGATTTCAGGCCAGCTCCCAAATTCCTTTTTGTTTGAACATTTTGTAAACAAATGTGGAGTCTTCAGCATAGCAGGAGGTGATGGAATGGCCCTGCTGAAGACAGTAAGTGGTTTAGGAGCCAACAGCTCTTTTGAAGAAAGGATCTAGGCATCAAGGACAAGGTGAGACTGACTTTTTAACAGATTTAAATACCGTCTGGCAGAGCAGAACAACACATAGACTCTGAGAGCCAATGCCCAGGGAAATTCCCAGTGCTGTGAGCCCTGGCTCCACTCTATCTGGCTCTCTGGGGAGAGCATGGGGAGAATTTAATACCTGTAGAGAGATCTTCTAGGACCTGGCCAACTCTGCTGGGAGCTGCTAAACCATCTGCAAGCTGAACATGGCCTCATTTTACACCCAGCCCAATAAGCTGCTCAGGCAGCATCAGCTCTTGCCCTGTATTTGTAATCTGATTTTCCAGACACCTCCATCCTGACCCCAGGTCTTCAGGGGGTGATGGTAGCACAGAGAGAGGCTCGTTCACTGCACAACAGAAATCCAAAGTCTTGTTTTTAAAATGCCTGCCCTGCTCTCCATTTTTTCTTTGAAATCTTCTAGCTATTCCAGACATCTGACTGGTCTAGGGTCAAAACACACTAAAACAAACAAACAAAATAAAATCAAAGCAACTGAAAGACCCATTCGCAGAGAAAGGTTTGGGTAATGCAGTGCTAATTCTTTGCTTTCCTCACATGAAGCATCAAAAGCAACAGAATGGTCTTTATCTTCCCCATGCCATCAAAGCAACTGAGATAAGAAGGAAGAGACATACTATACCTTCATTTACACCACAGTGAATTCATGGCATTGCTCTCAGCCCATGAAGCCAAAGGAATCTATTAAAAATGATATCTATCCCAAGCAGGTATAAACAGAGAGTTGAGACCTACAAGCCATGGAGGTCTGGGCGAGTTGAGGGGGAGAGCTGATTAAATTTGACAAATTTAATAGCATTTATATTGTGCCAACATGCCTACATCAGAAAGAAGACCTGAGGCCAGTGAGTCTACATGCGTAAAATCCTTGCTTAGACTAATATATTGATAGAAAACTGCTTTATTTTGGTACAGTTCATGTTGTTCTGTAATTTGCTAGGCCAACGTAAACAATTTGCTACTAGTATAACTGCCCATTCCCTCGAGTATTTTCTCTGTTGCTGTTTCAATTAAACCATTGTAGTTAAAGTGGCAAAACTCTCAAATACAGACAAGCCCCTTTAGAGGAAACCCAAACTGCCTGCCAAATGGGAATTTGTATTGCTCAAATAAACTCTACACAAACAAAATATTCAAAGGCTTCCAGTCAATAAACATCAATGATATCAGCTCATAGACTGCCAGAGTGGGCTAGTGGTATGAAGGCAGTTAGGGGACTAAATATGGAGATGCAACAAGTATATAAAACTGCATAAGCAGTCTAAGTGGACCTTTCTTCTTTCACAAGTGTGTATCTCTAGACACCTGACTGCCTTTGTAGATCCGCCTGAAAACATGATTTTTTTCAGGTTAGGAAAGCAAAAGCCAATTTAGAATTAAATTTGGCCAGGGACATCAAGGGCAATAAGAAAGGGTTCTATAGGTACATTGGTGATAAAAGGAAGACTAGGGAAATTGTGGGCCCTCTCCGGAAGGAAACAGGAGACCTGGTCACCTGGGATATGGAGAAGGCTGAGGTGCTCAATGACTATTTTGCCTCAGTCTTCACCGACAAGAGCTCCAGCCACATGGTCCAGGCCCCAGAAGGCAAAGGCAGAGACTGGAAGAATGAAGAACCAACCACTGTAGGAGAAGATCAGGTTCAAGACTATCTAAGGAACTTGAACGTGCACAGTACCATGGGACCTGATGAGATACGTTCATGGGTCCTGAAGAAACTGGCAAACTGGCAAATGAAGTTGCTAAGCCTTTCTCCATCATATCTGAGAAGTCGTGGCAGTCCAATGAAGTTCCCACTGTCTGGAAGAAGGGAAATATAACCCCCATTTTCAAAACAGGAAAAAAGGAGGAACCAGGGAACTACAGGTCAGTCAGTCTCACCTCTGTGCCTGGCAATATCATGGAGCAGATCCTCCTGGAAACTACGCTAAGGCACATGGAAAATAAAGAGGTGATTGGTGACAGCCAACATGGCTTCACTAAGGGCAGATCATACCTGACAAATCTGGTGGCCTTCTATGACAGGGTTACAGCATTGGTGGATAGGGGAAGAGCCATTGACATCATCTACTTGTCTTTGTGCAAAGCTTTTGACACTGTCCCCCATGATATCCTTCTCTCTAAATTGGCAAGACGTGGATGTGATGGATGAACCACTCAGTTGGCTGGATGGTTGCACTCGAGAGTTGTGGTCAATGGCTCAATGTCCAGATGGTAACTAGTGATGTTCCTCAGGGATCAATATTGGGTCCAGCACTGTTTACCATCTTTGTTGGTGACATGGACAGTGAAATTGAGTGCACCCTCAGCAAGTTTGCCGATGACACCAAGCTGTGTGGTGAGGTCAACACGCTGAAGGGAAGGGATGCCATGCAGAAGGACCTGGACAGGCTTGAGAGGTGGGCCTGTTTGAACCTCATGATGTTCAACAAGGCCAAGTGCAAGGCCTGCACCTGAGTCAGGGCCATCCCAAGCACAAACACAAGCTGGGCGGAGAATGGATTGAAAGCAGCCCTGTTGATAAGGACCTGGGGGTGTTGGTTGATGAGAAGCTCGACATAAGCCAGCAATGTGTGCTTGCAGCCCAGAAAGCCGGCTGTATCCTGTGTTGCACCAAAAGAATTATGTCCAGCAGGTCAAGAGAGGTGATTCTCCCTGTCTACTCCGCTCTCGTGAGACCCCACCTGGAGTACTGCATTCAGCTCTGGGGGCCCCAGCGCAGGAAAGACATGGAAGTATTAGAACAAGTCCAGAGGAAGCCCATGAAGATGATTGGGGGCTGGAGCACCCCTCCTACAAAGACAGGGTGAGAGAGCTGGGATTGTTGAGCCTGGAGAAGAGAAGGATCCGGGGAGACCTTACAGCAGCCTGCCAGTACCTAAAGGGGGCCTACAGGAAAGCTGGGGAGGGACTCTTTGTCAGAGGGTGTAGGGATAGGACAAAGGTTAATGGTTTAAAACTAAAAGAGGGCAGGTTTAGAAATAAGGAAGAAATTATTCACTCTGAGGGTGGTGAAGCACTGAAACAGGTTGCCCAGAGAAGCTGTGGATGCCCCATCCCTGGAAGTGTTTAAGGCCAGTTAATTCTTGGCCTGGAGACCTTGTCTGTGCATTTATTTCAGCTGCCTGCTGAAAATGGCAGATTAGCAAGGACCCATCAGTTGCATACAAAATGGAGTGATCCTTCATCAGAAGAACTGGGAGCCAAGCTTTTTTCAGCACTGAGCTGCAGCCTGTTTCACTGTGACGAAGGTTGTGCAACCCAGGACACTCTGGTAACTTCTCCACAGCTGAGGTGGAAAAAAAAGCAACAAAGCATCAAGTTACGGTTGGGAAAGAAAGGGAGGTGTGTGAACTAACCTCTCAAGGTCCCTTCCTAATCTGCTTGCAAGGATTCTGTGCTGTGGGAAGTAAATCCTGGCACACACAAGTAGAAACCTTGTGCTATATTTGTTGGCAGAGTTTGAGCAACCTCTGTTCCCTTCTCCATAACAGCTCATGTAGTACTGACAGCAGTACTGTGGTTCTCATGTCCCAGCTGTATTCCAGCATTAGAGGTCACAGTGAGCGTTAAACATTGACAGTTCAAAAAAAGAAAAAAAGAAAAAAGAAAAAAAACCTTGAACTTTTTTTTTTTTTAGAGATGTTTTAACTGGAGGATAGTGATCTCAACAGATTTAAGTGTAGCTCTTTCTCACCTACCTTGCCTTGTTTTGCCTAGGCAAAGGATGCTCAAAATAAAATGCTTCCAAATAAAAAATTTCAATTTTTATCCACATCTGATGTTTTCATTTGCAAATTCCCTAGACAATTGTGTGCTTTAAGCAAAATCAGTGCCTGTTCTCAGTAATGGATTCAGTATTAGTGAAGATCCGCTGGGATATTTTTAAAATTCACTGGTGTGAGTTCTCTCTATGGTAAAGACTTAGAAAGAGTACAGCTTTACGGTTGCTGGATATCTCTGGAATAGAGCAGACTTGTTCTTCTACTATAATTTCTTCATAAAGCTGGTGTCAGACTTCTGAGATAAAACACAGAAGTTACCTCCTCTTAAGATCATTTGATATTGCAGGCCTACATCTCACATGGTGCATGTACATCAGCATTTCACATTGTAACATATTTATACTTTTGAAGCAAATCCTATCTTTGTCTCTTAGTGCACTTTGGCTCCTGTTGTACAGCAATCTCAGATTGTTTCCCAAATCCCATTCGGATGGAACAGGACTGGAAGAGGCCCTCATGGAGTAATATGCTCTGATTGCTATGGGTGCTATGGGAAACAGTGTAGGTGTCAGATCCTCAACACCGATTATTTCACCCTATGAATTTGATCATAGTAGGATCTGCTCCATGTTAATATGGACGTTGATCTTCTGGGGCTCTATTGCGTCTTCCTTCTTTTTCTCTTCTTTCATTTGTTGTTTGTCCCACTGTCTTTAATTATCATTCATTTTAAAATTTGTCAAACAGCTTCTATTGAAGCAGCCTCTGTGGAATGTTAATTACCCCTGACTTAGTGTTGCAACACTTCCAGCTGATAGTTTAATATTTTGCCTTGATTTAAGCAATTTCTGACAAATTATAACAGTTAAGTATTTTCCACTATAGTTTTAACGCCCATATTTATTTATTTTTTTCTGAATAAGTCTGAGTTTTCTAGTAATTTAATTGCAAATCTGATTCTGAATAATATTCAGTATTAAGCATGCAAGGAAATCAAATACATGTAAAATGTAGGTTCTCAGGGGACTAAAATGAGCTCTCTTGAAAGAATACTTAGGACTAAATCCAAATACCTCTACATCTCTTGTGCAGAATATTTGTAATATTTGACGACCCACAATTTTAAAAAAGGGAGAAGAAAAGGTTTATCTATGTCTGACAGATATACTCTTCTCAAAGTGGAGAATTAATCCCATTTACCCTTTGGCAACTAAAATTAGAAAATTGAGACTCCTCTGTATAGGAAAGGAGCAAGTGACTTTAGGTGGCACTTCAGCCCTCTAAAATCTGAATTGCCCAGTGGAGATACTTGTGTTTCTTAGTTGAGCATGCCGGTGTCCATGGTGACCTGTCTACTGTCAAACAGAAAATGTTATCATAGACTTGCACCAACAAGAAATTGAATAGTTTCCATTTCTGATATAACTTTCTTCCGTTCTTATGTAACAGCAAGGATAGTAAAGTGGTTTGGTCAGTAGCATACTCTACTTACTGCAGCTTTCATAATGGATAATGAAGAATCAGGCAAAAACAACTGGGAGAGCTATAAAAGAGTTTACATTCATGGATCCCTCAAGAAAACATTTTTTGCATTAATTACTTCTAAACAGAAACTGACACTGCAGCTTTGGTAATACTCTCTATGAAAAAATGGAAAAAGAAGTACTAAAAAGATACAGCCTACTGGGAACATCAAGATATTAATGGAAAGAGTGCCTTCATCCAACGGGCATGAGCTTAGGTGCCAGGGTTCAGTTCTCTAGTCTAGCAGAGGCTTTGGTGTGACCTTGAAAAACTTATTTATGGTTAGACTTTGAAGCGTGTAGTTAACTAACCATTATCAAAGATGTTGACTTGAACCTTTGGTCCTTCAGCTACTTTTGTATAAAGTGGAAGTAACAACACTTCTCTATACTTCTCTACTTGCATTTTAAGTTGTTCCATTCCTAAGGAGAAAGGGCAGTGATATTTAAGACTGGAAATCACTTACTGCATTGTGATTGTGATATTATGACTCCACAGCTGACAGACACAATCAAGATCTGCAAGAAACTTGACTGTGTCTGCCAGCATTTGTTCAAGCTGAAAATGAGTTACAGTAGCATTAACTAAATAACCAGACATTTATTCCTTGGCATTAAAAACTACTGTGACTTAACAATACACGTTTTTCTCAAGACCACCATGAGAGTGGAATCTGTATGAGGACTAATTACTTATCTCTGACATACACAATTGTGCAACAGCATCTGAGCAAGGTTAGCCAAACCTCATGCTTTTGTATATGTTTCAAAGAGTGCCAGAGATTCCCTTTCCAATTCCAAGTTTGTCTCCTTCTTTATTTTACAATATTTCTGTACTTAGGAATCTGGACAAAGGCCACCAAAAACTTGAAATCCAGAAATTAAGTCCAGAGTAAACAACAGACCGGTGTCAAGCTCCCTCACACTGGCCTGCTGCTGGCACTGAAGTGTCATAGCAGTAGTAAAAGTCCAGCACTCTGGATACTCTTACTTCTTTATCTCAGTGTTTAACTAAGGCTATGCCTACCAGCATTGCTTTAGAGCCAATATCATACCCATGATTATAGAAGGAGTTTCAAAAAGTATAAGTCCCTGTAAAATGAATATTGCAATTTTTTTTCTCCATAGAAAAGCCTTGCCATCTGTGAAAAGCTGCAGAAGATCTATCATGATATAACAAAAGCATCAGTGAAATATCCTCTGTCCTTATAGCAGATTATTTACCTACCCATCCCTTTTTCTTTCCATTTTGTTGTTGTCTCCTAGAAATACAGAATAGAACACTAATCTGTTTCGGAAAATGTTGATACATTTTTATGAGTCAGGCCTTTGCATCACTTTCACTGCAGACCAGAACTAAGGCATCTTGCTGCCCTCACTAATGAGCTGGCACAATCCAATGAATCAAGGCAAAGCACCCTGCTCTCTGTTACAAGTCATGCTATGTTCACAAGGATCGCTCCTCTCAACCACTTCCATATTTTCCCCATTGCAAGCACAGCAGATACAATTAGCCTTTTGTTCCTAGGAATAATCTGTTAAGGAAACCCATGCTTTTCATTAGCTCCAATGTGTTTTAAATGGCCTGGTCCTACTCTGTGCACAGCAATGTTCATACTACTGGAAGAGTAGAAGTTACTTTATTTTGCACATTGACATCTCGTATCTTATGATTCAAGGTATCACTTTTCTGTGTTGTAAGCTGCCATGGTATTTATTCTCAGCCTGGTGAATGTGATGACAGAAGTGGCACATGGGGTGATAATGAACCTGACATGGCTGTATGGTTATTTGCATCCGTTTCTTTTGCTGACTTTGTTTGTTTGTTGTCTCCTATTGAAGGTCAATAGGAGAGTCTACATGCCTTGCTTTGTGCCATAAATCCTTGAGAATTGTTCCCTTCATCTTTTCTCCTCCAAAAGGAAAAAGTTGTAACAATTAACTTATGTAAAATAATTACTGAGTTTGTTGACAGATCACATTTCCATCAATGCAAAGAGCTTTGATGTTGACATGAGAAGGATTTTTTTGAGTTCACAACACTCTTGCTGTATATTAATACGTTACCTTTTCTTAGGACTGCTATTATTCCTATTATTATACCAATGAAGCCAGGGAACAAAAAAAAAAAAAAAAGGTACATGCTTTCCAAGACCAATTCCAGGGTATTATGCCTCCACCCATCATTGCAGAATATTCAGGGCAATGTCAATGTGATGGCAGGAGTAGAACAAACATTAATATGTTAGTTACAGACCTAACTGTGATTGAGTAAGAAAAAATCCTTTCCTCTGCCAAAAGCAGAGCATAAGGATGGCAGTTTGCTAAATATTGCCAGGTGTTCTACAGCTCTTGCATTTTGACATAACTGAGAAACACAGTGGAACTGAACACAAATTAGGACTGATTTTCCATCATGTTTGCTCAAGAAATAAGAATGAAAGCTGTTCAAAACATTTGTATCAAAACAGTGTGCCAGAAAATTGAGTTTGACTAAGGGAAATGGCCATAAATATCAGTGCTGGCAACAGATGTTTTCTTGTTTTTCTATATTCTTTCTTCATTTTAAATGGTATTCTTAAAGAATGGACTTTTTCCTATTTTGGCTGGGGAAAAAAAATGTCATTCTGGTTAAAGAATCCACCAGATTCAGACACACCTCAACATACCTATTCCATTAGCTTCCGCCTACCCTACTATCATCAGAGTGTATTTTTCAGAAGCACTCATATACTCCCCACCTCCAGTTCTACTCTCAGTGTAGTGAGCTGAACTGATTTCTATAGGCATATAGCTTTCACAAAAGCCTTGTTATGAATTAGCAGCTAGTGATAGCTAGCCCACACCTGGGTCTGCAATCCTCATCCACAAACTTCAAGTGCTTCTACAAGGAGATGTGAGGTCTTTGGTTGTTCTTTGCTTTGTCACTGAGACCAGGAACCACACAGTATATGCTTGGATAACATATATGTATTTCTGGACAACCTTGGTACTCAGTCTGGCATTCCCTCAGGTATAACACTTGAGCTGGTTGCCCACAATCTCCTAATTTCACAAAGTCCCATTCACTCCAGCAGGACTCTGTTGAGATGCAAGAGTTTGTCCTGAAAACTTTCATGATGATAAATAGAGATTATCATAAGGAAGTTTTGGTCATTCAACTTTGTAAAAAACTACCCAGTGTAGCTTAAAATGTAGAAGTTGCTCTTGAGCTCTATCACTGCAGTGTGACACCACTGATACTGTGACTTGGCTCAATGCAGGATTTGCAGCAGTCTGGTGAGCGAGAGCCCTTGAAAGCAGTACACAGACCCCTGTGTCAGTACAAAACTGATGTAGTAACACCATAGACCACCTGTGGTAGCCACTGTAATTGTACCACTGTGTTGCTAAAAGTTCTGTTGCAAGGACAGAGCTGAAAAGAGGCCACAGCAGGTCCATAAACCCTGTCTCTATCACCATTGGAGCATGAAGTGGAAATCAGCTGTGACAAAATGAAACAAGCAAAAGCCTTCGTTTCTCTCTGACTTCCCATTTCCAGAATATGGGCTGTACTGCCATAACAGGTCTCCCTTTACTCTAGCCCAGAGTAAGCCAGACAGCTGCATACATTACATCATTATCCACAGACAACCAAGATTCTCCATGTTCTAATCTTATATTTTTAATAAACCCACCAATCTCTCACCAAGCAAGCAAAGCAAAGATTTGACAAGTAAGACTTATTTCTGCAGGACTGACTCACATGGCGTTATGCCTCCTCGGAAAGGGCAAAATGTTCAGACAAACTAATGAAGCAGTTCCTGCAACGAGTGAAACATGCCTGCATGGCCTTGCGCTCATGAGAACACTGGATATGGGTGGAGATCAGCAACAAACTGGAGATGACCAGACAGGAGACTGTTAAATGAGAAATGTCTGGGTGTCAAGGCAAGAGGCAAGAGCCTGGTATAGAAAATAAGGGAAGTAGAAGGGTTCTTGGAGATTGGAAACTTAAAGAGGAAAAGACCACTGAGTTGTGTGGAAAAGGGTGAGGAAAGGACCTTCCCACTCCACCTCATCTCTTCTTCCTTATTTTTGATATTTAGCATTTAAATATCCAGCTGACATTATTACTGGAAAATCTAAGCAGTTAACTCATGGGCCTCTATACCTTGTCCCCAAAGGGTTGTGGCCTGCACTTTTTGGAGGTGTCACTTTAGCTCCCGATGCCAAGACCAAGGGCCCCTGCCAGCAGCAGCAGTGCTTCCAGGCAGATGGGGACCCTATGCACTGCTGCTTGGCAGCATGGCCAGGTGTAGGATGAACCAAGCATTCTGACTGCTTGTGAATCCTTGCCTGTGCAGGACAGGTTTTCCCTCACCAGCTGGGTGATGCCTTGTTCATCCTAGCTGTAGCAGGCTACAGAAAGATACCTTTCTCCTTTGTGCTTCTATAAAGCATCTTTGAATGACTACTGAATGGGCTTGTCGCTTTCCCCTCTCACCTCCCTACACAGACTCACCCAGCTCCCAGTAGACTGGTTTCTCTAAACATTGCGCCAGCAGTGAATGCTCAAGGCTGAAAAGCTTTAGTTTTTTTCCTTGTTATTAGTCAGCCTTACACATGGCACAAATTTTCTCAAGAAAGATCCCTACATATATTTCCCGTACAGCTGGTCAGTTAAGCCAGAACTGTTTCCCAAATGCATCAACAGATGTGTCTTTGCAGGCCTACAGAGGAACATCTTGGACATGAGTATTTCATCTTCAAGGAAGTGAATCCCCTTTTAACAGTTTTAGTTTAGATAAAAGTCTTTAAACTGGATTGACTTGATTTCTCTAGCCATCAGCCTCATCAGCTCAGTAAGTGTTTAACTCATTCACTCCTGTGACGCCTTTTGGGCTGAGGTTTGTTATTTCTTTGTGCTGTTAATCACCTGAAAACACTGGAAAAGAGGTGAAGGTATCTAGGACTGCATTTCTCATATACTTGCTAGAGACAAAGTCTGAGCAGCTTCTGCTGAGCTACAACAATAAAGACCCTGAGCCATTAAGGAAATCCAATCAGTTCCACAAATACAAGGTGCAAGACCTCCTTTTGTTCAGGACTCAGGTAAGTATTTTCCTGCCTCTGTTCAAGAGAAAACAGTGGTCAAATGGTTAAGCTGTATGCCTTAAGAGAATATTTGTTAGTTGAGCTACAGTTACTGAATTTACACCTGAGTAAAGTCCCTATTATTCCCAAAATGAAGTGGAGTATATGCCACACAGACTAACTTAGCAAATTGTACCTACTGATAGGACTGACTGTTCCTAGTAAACATTAGCAGACATCCTGTTTTCTCAGGTAGTGTAAATTTGCCACCTACATAAGCCTATTTCCACAATCTGTGAAAGGTCTGCTTCACTTTTCTCAATATCATAACTATATTTAAACAAATGCCTTGGTAACATTCGATTCAAGCAGCTGGTCCCTTCCCTCTCTCTTTTACAGAATAACTCAAGCACTCTTCCGACAGAGTTAAACACCTTCCTGCAATCCACACCTGGAGACCACAAGTATGCAGAATAACAAAAGATGGTAGCCCAAGGTTAATTTGATATCATCTACTTCTTCAGGTGAGTCATACTTCACAACTCACTTTCTTATGGTGTTTAGTCATTAAAAAAAGAAAATCTGAGAAGGCTTCCTCTTAAGTGCCTCTAATTCCCTCTGCTAGTTATCACTGACATTCAAATTTGAAGGCTTACACAACTGTTTTATTGTAGTTCTTGGAACTAAACCCTTATGCATCACAGCTTTTGTGCAATACATATATGCTAAAGTAAAATTAATATCCTCTGTTTAGTCTGAATTCATTGGCACAATGCCTAGAGTGACTAAGGAAAGCGACTAGCATTTATAGAACAAAGCTGGAACTAATTCTTCTAGGGAAATCGACTGGGCTGAGAAAAAGAGTGTGAGAGGTGGAAAATAATGATACTCTCACTATCCACAAGTCAAGAATCGTCATACGTAATCTGGGGCCCAGGATTTGAAAAGAAGATAATATGTAATAGCTCAGAGAACAAAGGATCTGATCCAAACTTCTTGACTGCTAGTAGAAGTCCGTATAGTTCTGTCAGTGGGGCTTGGATGATGTCTGTATACATTGAGCTGCTAGCAGTCATGCATCCAAATTCTATTCTCATTCATCCTGGTGTAAAAACAGAATTAATACATCAGAATACAAATGGATACACTTCTCACCACGGGGCAGACAAAGCAGCTTTGTAAACAAAGCAGCTGTACACACTCAAAAAAATTATATTCCACCCCACCCATTCAGTGTGGTGACAAGGAAAAATTGCCTGGGTTATCCAATAACATTCCAATATAAATGTTTTGGTCAAGACTTTGAGCCACAGAAACGTAGTTGAAGGGCTTTCATAGCAGAGACTGTAATGGGTGCAGTGATGTCTACCTTGCTGTAAACTAGGTCTGTGCTGACGAATAAATTTTTGCTATGAATTCAGTAGCAAAAACAAACTCACATACCCAAAATGCTTGAAACAGAATGATTAATTAAGTTCTGCTAATCTGTAAGTAGTTTATAGTTGAAACATTTGGGGGTTAAGTAATGTCAGGAGGAGGATCATATTATGGTTGAACCTGGAAGCAGCTGAGCCTGAAGGAAGATGTTTTAGATTAGAGGACATGGATACCTGTTTTGAAACCAAAAGTTAATCACTGTTCCTATAACAAGTATTTCCATAATATTATCACATCAAAGGGATAAGTTGTGTTTCTTCAGAGAAGAATGGTACATAAAAACTGTAGCAATGTTGAACATCCCAGCTACTGAAGAAAAATTGTCTTACAAGCTGCAACAGAGTAATTACAAAAGGTCTCTGTATTAAGACAAATTGACTCAAGAGAATGTGGTAATTTTTGTAGTTATTGTTCAATATGTATTGTCTTAGAATGTTTCCCTAGATCTACAAACTGAATATTTAAA
Organism: Cygnus olor; assembly: GCF_009769625.2. Taxonomy (NCBI): domain Eukaryota; kingdom Metazoa; phylum Chordata; class Aves; order Anseriformes; family Anatidae; genus Cygnus; species Cygnus olor. The sequence continues at coordinate 148,094,169 of NC_049170.1, read as the reverse complement.
TTAAAATATAACATCTGGATGTATAAAGAAAAGATAAAAACAGTGGATATCAAGCAAATGGGTAACAAACAAAAATAAATTTGGAAACCTAATCACAATCGTACTTCTAGTTTCAATTGCTTGAGAAACAGCAATTTAAATGTGTTAATGCGTTTCATAGAATAAAGGGCTTTCTGCATGATTTACGATTACTTTGATTACTTTTTTTTTTTCTTTTTCTTTTTTGTTTTTTTAAATGTGATGAAGTTATCCACTAATTAAACAGACTTTCTTGTATGTTAGTATGTAATATCTTTCTGGTATCAGATTGTTTCTAAGAACAATAATAACCAGCAATGATAGCATACGAAGTTCTAGTTGAAGGAAAATGGAGCACTCAATGATAATTGGTTAAAGACATCCCTCAACCCTTGAAAGAGTTGACAAATAAAATCACAATGAGTTTTATGGCCCCAAAAGGAAAACAAGCCTAAAGGAAATTCTGCAGGAAAGGTCTAACTATTCATACAAAGTTTGAGCAGGTCATGACATTTAACTCATCATTAAGCCTTGGCACTGTAGTTAATAAAACTACTGGGGATCATATCTCAGTTGTCAGCAATACACCATATGAATATAGTTGTTGTAAAACAGTAACTAGATCCCAAAAGTATGATTATCGGGTGCTGTGTTGTTCATTATCAGAAGTTTGCAATGGTGTTTGTAGAGATGATACTATGTGATGCTTACTTCTCTTTAACTCTATTTAATGTCTGTAATTACTGATATATGCATTTATTACCAAAAAGTTAGTATTAAGTATAAATAGCATTAATAAAGACAACTTTTTATGTTTACAGTTATTAATATAACATGATACTGGTAAAGCAAAGCTCTGTATAAAACTAGATTTACTTGGAAATTCAGTATTTCCATTCCCATTTCTGTGCTTTAACCCGGCAGGCAGCTATGCACCACACAGCCATTTGCTCACCCTCTCCTCCCAGTGGGATGGGGGAGAGAATCAGGAAAAAAGTGTGGGTTGACATAAAGATGGTTTAGTAGGAGAGAAAAGAAGTAGAAGTAGAAGTAGAAGTAGAAGTAGAAGTAGAAGTAGAAGTAGAAGTAGAAGAAAGTAGAAGAAAGTAGAAGAAAGTAGAAGTAGTAGTAGACAGACATAGAAGTAGAAAAGAAGAAGAAAAGAAGAAGAAGAAAAGAAGAAGAAGAAGAAGAAGAAGAAGAAGAAGAAGAAGAAGAAGAAGAAGAAGTACAAAACAAGTGATGCACAATGAAATTGCTCACCACCTGCTGACTGATGCCCAGCCTGTCCCTGAGCAGCAGGTCCCCCCTTCCCCCGGCCACCCCACCCCACCCCCATATTAATCGTTCTGCATGACGTCAGATGGTATGGAATACCACTTTGGCCAGTCTGGGTCAGATGTCCTCATTCTGTTCCCTCCCAGCTCCTCATGCACCCCCAGACTCCTCACTGGTGGGGCAGTTTGAGAAACTGAAAAGTCCTTGACTTAGTGTAAGCACTGCTGTGCAACAAATAAAACATCAGTGTGTTATCAATGTTATTCCCATCCTAAATCCAAAACACAGCACCATACCAGCTACTAGGAGGAAAATTAACTCTGTCGTAACCAAAACCAAAAAAAGAGGTTAACCTAACCAAAAAGAGAGTTTATGATAACTTTGTAACAGAGACTAAATTAAGAGAAACAGAATCTATGATCAAGTCATGGCAGCTTAAGGTGTTCTGTGCATCATCAGAGGAATGATTACTGCATACGTGTAGTTTTAGTTATGGCAAAAGAAAGGTTAATTAGGAACTCATTCCTATGAAAAAATGACATTAGCTCATTGCTGTTAGACTGCTATATCTCTTAGTTACAAGTATGTGCACAGATATTTACCATCAATCAGCTTGCCTGCAGGAACACATTAAACCATGATAACATGATGGTGGTATCTTGGGCTTAAACTAGATATCTCATCTGTTCAGCTCTATGAAACTTGCCAGTCTTGAGACAAGTGTCTCAAGAGTGTGTGGCATTGTTTTTAAACACTTACTGCAAAGAGTACCACCACTTCTACATAACTCGGGAAAAAAAAAAAAAAGTTATTTAATAGGTATTAAGTCAAAGGAAATTTTGAATCAACGTATTTTGCAATTTGAGCCTATAATATACGCAGAGGTAAAACTTGCTATATCTACATTCAAATATTAGAAAGAAATACTGTGAGGTGAACACACATACAAAACACAAACTGGAGCTATAATTTCATGCCTCACTGTAGTTATTTACCTGGAGTGTGGTAGGGAGTTTGCTGCTTTGCAAACTCAAGGGAACTGGGACTCTGAATGTGGTGTCCTTTCAGCAGTGCCTGAAGCGTGTAGAAACATCTGTAAGACTGACAGAGCTTTTAAAGGCCCAAAATCAAGGAGTGGGTTACTGAGACTCACTTGGGAAACGATAAGCAGGATGATGCATTTGCTAATCAAAGACAACTGTAGGTGGATGCAAGAGAATCCTGTGAACAAAATGATGGTCACTAATAGCCAGGTCACCCCTTGGGCTCCTTGTATGGGACTGAGAAGCAAAATTGGGCAAAGAGAGGCAAAGTAAGGTCACATGGCCTGCAGGAGGAGGCTGAACTTGATATGGGAGACAAGAGTAAGGTGACAGAGGTCTTGGGTTTTGTTATGGCCTGAAAAGAGAAAAGCAGGGCTTCTGCAGGAAGTAGCAAGGTTTGGAGAAGAAGAGAGGGAGATAACCTTTCTTCCACAGCTTTGTTTAGATTTGGAGGTGGTCCTAATGTTGATCTTGAAGCCATTTTGGTCTGCAAAGCAGTTTGTTTTTCCCAGGCCCTTCTCTTTCCCTGGATTGCCTTTTAGAAGACAATGTGAAGCAAAAACAAACAGTAATTAAGTTCAGGTAACACTAAATGTCTGACCCGAATACACAAACACAAGGGTTCTTTCAAGTTGAAGCTGGAAACTTCATCCCTAAGTCAATTGTCTCAGTATTGTTGCAAACTTCAAGCTGAGACCATCTAACACACTGAAACCACAGGTAATTGTATAAAGAAAACAAGGTACCCTGAGGATGGTGTTTGAACTTTAACTGTGTACATTCTGGCTTTTGTTGGCTTAAAAGAATACTGTTTCCTATGCTTATTGCAAGGTCCTGAAACAATTGATTATAATATAAACTTTGCTTTGTTCAACAAACTGTAATACGCAGTCCTGAGAACTAAAAAACTCCAGCTTTCAGGTGTTAACAGTTCAAACAAAAGGTCAGATCTTAAAAGGTGAGCTTATATTGATCTATTTACTGTAATTTGCATATATATAATGCAGGGGGGATTTTTCTTTATGCTACAGGAAACAAGGAGTTTACATCAAAGAGCACTGAAAGGTGTTCACAGAGTAAGAAGCCCCTTTGGTCTAGATATCTGGATAGAAATCTCATGAAAACAAGCTCTTCCATAACGTTTCCAGTCATTTCTAATCCTAGCTGGCTCAGAAACATCAGAGTGATAACATTTTTCAAGTTATTTCAGTAGTCCTGGTTTTGGTCAAACCCAGGAAGTATGTAAACTTCACAAACAGAAGCCTAAGAGCCTCAGAAGAAAGGCTTAGTTCAGATTTAGTTCAAGCATGGGTAAAAATTTAGAGCAATTCTCCTTTTATAATATTAATAAAAATGCTTTGTATTCCCATTCCAGAATCACGTACCCCAAGGCCTAGTCTGTACTTCAATTTTTAAACTATGCAATTCTGCAAACACAGAGTTTCTTGCTGCCACCGTTAAAGCTTTCTAAGCTGCTCTACCTATACGAGGCATTTTGTGCTACTATAGATTATCCTGATTCACTGAACCAAAATAAACCTCCATTTAGAGTATGCTGGTTTGGCTATAGAAGGGAAATATTTCAACATATACATGACTTTCTACCAGAAGGAAAACAATGTGCTTTTCTCATACCATGCTGCTCAGTGACCCCTTCTCAATTACCAGGGGTGCAGGCAGTGTTGCACTGTGCGTCCTTCTCTCTTCTTTGCACATACAATATCAGTGACAGACTACAAAGAGCATCTTGTGCACATCCCCCCGATTACATTTTTTTGATGTTATCCTTTGTTCATGCCTAACATGGGAGTTTTTGAATGTAATTCACTCTTCGTTATTTCATAGCTTACTTTTAATCATCTTAGGCTTGCCTGAAGCTTTGAAATCAATCCACTTGCTTCACGCTGGGGCTTGTGAAGACCTAAGCCTTGAGACACTGGCATTCTGCATTAAATGATCAATTAACTCTCCTTTTCTTGCTTTAGCAGAGTGTGGAGATCTGTATGGCAGATGCAGTGACATCCAGTAGCAGCCATGTTAAAACGTTGAGAACATTGGTTTTGTTCTTTTGCCTAACAGTTTGTGACTTCATTTAGAAGTGATGTGACTACTATGGAAATGAGCATGCCCAACCCACATCAATCTAAGTCAAGATAGGAGATAATTGCTTATGCCAAATAATCATGACAATTTGTGCTTTACAAGTTTCCCATGTTCTTTAGATGAGAGCAAATTGCAGTCCAGTCTGCAGCTCAGTGTTGGATTTGCCAGTAAAGTTATCAGTCTGAAGAAAACTCAGATGTTGCCAAACAGTACTACTCAGTAGTGTTGTTTGTCTAGCCTCTAGAATAGCCTAGTCTTGAGTATAAATGACAAAACTTTGCCAGGAGGAAGAACACCACACAAGCCACAAGACACAAATATTACAAAACCCCAAAGGTTTATTTGAAGTCCCTTCATTAAAGTGTAGAGATAAGAAAGTATTACAAAGGAGAAACACAGCTGGTCTGTGACTAGAGGAGAACAGCTGCAGAAACTCTTCCCTTGGGAAAAATAAATAAATAAATAAAAATCACCTTAAATTCCTGTTGGCTTCAGCAGGATGATGGTCTGATGGAGCAGACCACTCAACAGGGTCCTTCTAGCCCATCACAACACTTCTCTATGCTTCATCCTCCAAGTCACTCAGATACATGTCCCAAAGACAGAAGGTTTTTTGTGAAACAGAAGTACTTAAAATTTGCAAATCATTTTGTGATCTGTGGATGAAAAGTGCAAAACTCTTTTGCTAATGACATGAATCTCTAGTACCTTAGATATTCTCCAGAAAATCTTATGAACTGCTGGTGAGAGAACCTTTCCTTTCTTCAATTCAAACTGCATCCTGTACTTCAAAACACACCCCACAGATCTGAGTAATAGACTGAATAAAACTTGCAAAAAGTCTTTACACAGTCTTAACACATCATTAGGATAGCTCTAAATGCAGCTTAATAAAATAGAAATATGCTTGGATACCTACATTCAATTCTATTTACAATTAATATAGCTGGTACATGGATATTTCTCCCCACTTAAGTAGAAGTGTTCCTGCGTAAGTAGGCCTTGGGTTTATTATAAATGTATGACCCTATCAGATTCATCTGATTCTTGCAAGGTCAAGGACTCAGAATGAAGAAATAGAAGCCAGAGTTTGGGAGCTGCCAGCCATGTGCAAATAAGAGGATCTGAACCTAATAAAGGAAGAGATCTGAAAGCAAATTTTTCCAGGGGCAGTTTGCTTTTAAAGTATAAACTATGAGGGTAGATTTTTTTCTTTTCTTTTCTTTTCTTTTCTTTTCTTTTCTTTTCTTTTCTTTTCTTTTCTTTTCTTTCCTTTTCTTTCCTTTTCTTTCCTTTTCTTTCCTTTTCTTTCCTTTTTTCCTTTCCTTCCTTTTCTTTCCTTTTCTTTCCTTTTCTTTCCTTTTCTTTCCTTTTCTTTCCTTTTCTTTTCATCCTAGAAAAAATTTAACTGATAACTACATTTCTATAGCATGTGCTTGAACTCCAGTCACATATTTGTAGCCTCAAAAAATTAATCAAGAGAAAGAAACACAATCCCATTCCCCCCTGAGATACCTGGACATTCCTCAGAAGTCAAGAGAGACCTGTGAAAGTTCAGTGCTTTGGAGCCATCCACGCCCATCCTCTCTTTGTTATATCCTGCTCATTGGTTTTGATCCAGACTCAGGCAAATCTCGCTGGTAGGAAGGTTATTCAGGTGCCCAAGAAGGACAGCCATCCTTGAGCTCTACCTGTCCCCTGAGGCAGCTGGCTGGACTCCACAACCGCCCTGGTCATTGTTAGTGCTCACAGCTAAAACCCCATTTGCCATCAGTCCTTCCCTTTGGGCTGCTCTTGGTGGGTGCTTTCTGCTGGCAGTGTTTGTGGCTGGCTCTTCCTGCTGACTGGAGTTGCTGTAAGCTACCCTGGTAATTGCTCTCAGCTACTTTTTCCAACAAGGTATACTCCTAAGCTATCTTTCCCACCACCTATTTGTCGCTTCACCCATTAATTTCCCAGCTGCTGCTCCAGTTTGTAGCGGAGGCTCTCACAACAACCCCTGCAGCGATCCAATTCTTTTATTAGGGTTAGTGGTATGCAAAAGCCACAGGCTCCTCAAAGCCCGAGGATACCCTTTGTACAATCATTTTCATCCTCTGAAACTTAAAATCTGTCCAGCATCTTCCCTCTTTTCCACCATATCAGCATAGCTGGAACTAAACCTTCCACAGTGTGCAAAATGAGACCATGCTTTCTCCCCCTTACAAACCTGGCTGTTCATAAAAGAAATGCTTTTATATACTGACAAACATGCTCATACATTACTTTTACCTGCTCCTATTCCACTGGCCTTTTCCACACTTCTGAACAGATACCTACCAGGTGTATCCCCCTCTCACAGTACTCAGTGCGTCTCTGCAGCCTTTAAATCAACACTTATACCATAAGCGTCATTGCCAACATTGGTCTTGATGACTTTGATTTGATTATTATTATATTATTATGTTGTCCTTCTAATGAAGTAATAATTTTTAATGCTGTATGATCCTTAAATAAAGAATTTTATATATATGCAAACACTGCCAAAATTAGGCCTCTCTCATTCAGATTATAACTAAAGAGATCCTTCTAAGAAGGATATGCATTTATTTTGCAGAGTCAAAAACAGAGTCTTCTACTGTATAACTAACCATTCAAGCATCACAGGCACAAAGGTTTCTTCCTTTCCGTGGCACAACTCATTAACAAGTAGACTCTCAAGTCAAATGGGCTGAGAATTGTAACTCATAATGGCAGTGTCTTCCCTTATGTCTGGAAAGAAAAAGAAAGAACAGCAAAACAGAAAAGTAGGCAAAATTTTATGTGTACCTTCACAACAAATCTTAAAAAACTAAATATTTTGTCCAGGCCAAAAAAGGCAACATAAAGAATTAAAGCTAAACCCTGTCTGACAAGCAGCTAACAGTTTACAGAAAACATGTACATAACTAAATGCTAAGTACTCTGACAGACATATCAAGAAAAATCAAAACTTATTACAAAATGTTTAAATAAAGAGTCAATAAAAATGTTGAACAGTGTTAGACATGGAACAGCCTGTTAAGGAATTTCCCTAAGGAACATATCCATTTGGTAGCAATTCCCAATCAACAACTACTTTTTGAAATCTGCCAGCTGGCCAGATCTTAATCCATTTATTGTGTGCTATATTGACATTTTAACTATGATGGTGCTAAATTAAATTTGCAGGAATGCAACTATGCTAAATCTGAACAATTGTTTATTCACCAACATCTAATCTTCCAAAAAAAAAAAATGAAAATATCTATTTGAATTTCCACTAGTAGAAAATCCATTTTCCAAAAAGTTGTGTTGATTAGCATAATAATTCACCCATTTTATAATTCCTTGTTGATTGGTCTTGTGTGCTTTATCTTTATTTTGCCTGGCAGTGAAAGTTATCTAGTTTAAATTTAAAACTGAAACATTAGGAAAATATAAAACACTCTCCTTTAAAAATGACAGAGTAGGAAAAAGGCATTGCCAGAATCTGTAAGTTCATCTTTACAGAGGACGCTCAATGCCAGACTTGGCTACTTTCTGTCTGGGATGGTTTAAGGGTAGTGAAATTAGCAACACTGAAACGGGGCGGGGGGGGGGGCAAACCTTTACACACAAAGGGCGGCAAGATCATGAATCGTCAGAGAATTACAACTTCCATGTATTACAGTTTCTCAGGAGATTGATTTTATGAATCACTTTCTTTCCCTTTTACATTTCTTTTCTATTTTTGGTATAAAATGAGCAGTTGTTATTAATATGGTTTAGACTTTTAAGACTTATTCGTTGTTCTTTTTTAAGACCTATGATTTTTTTTTAACTGTCCATTAAACTGATTTTTTTTTTCTGTGCCTGAAGAAAAAAATAGCTTTAGAACTAATTGGTTGCTAATGGCAAAACTCTAGTGGGCACAAAAACAGCTTTTGATCCTTTGTGGGTAGATTCTTCACAAACAGAGCTCCTGAGCAGTGATGGCGTTCTTCCCTGGGGGAATTTTGTAGTGAGTTTGATGTAAAATAAATCCAGAAAGTGAAAATATTGATGTGGCCTTTTCCCTGAGCACCATTCAATATTTAATTGAATTTAAATTAATTTAAATATTAATTCAAAACACTCAACACATAATTTAATTGAAATATTTAAATGACAGCTCCAGATTACAAATATTATGGCTTTGACCTACTGAATTCTATTACAAAAACCAACATTAAAGTAATTTACAGCTTTTAAAAAAAGATGCAGAAAAAACGATGGTAGGAAAGATGTTAGAAACTTTGTTATATACAATCCTAATGCCTTTTTAACTGAAAGTCAAAGTAATTCCAGCCAATTTCATTATTTATTTCTTGCTCGCCAAGAGATAATCACATCCTTAACACTATAAGAGCTTTAGCACTATATAAAAAAATGTATATTAAGGCAGGAGATAATTGTGTTCTTATGAAAATTCTGTATAACAAAACAGAAAAATGAACAGAGGATGCCTTCAAAGACAAATACGTAAAAAAAAATAAAAAAATAAAAAAAGGAGGAAAAGAGCAGAACAACTGGGATGTGCAACTTTTTATTCTAAAAAGAAGTTTTTCACTGGTTTGCTGAAGAGTTGGAGGTATAGAACATACTTTTTTCCAAGATACTTTGAGGCCTGACAAATTCATATTAGGCATTAAGCACATTAAGACTCTTCTGCCCTTCTGTCTGTACCTGAATAGGTCATCTCTTACTTTCAGAGTGATGAAAGCATAAATGTCAGAATGAACTTTATTGGGAAAGGTGTGACCAGGGATGGTGTCCAAAGTGGTGAAGATCAATTTTTGTTCTGTTTCTCTCTCTCTCTCTCTCTTTTCCCCCTGATAATAACCCTTTTAACAGGTTTTGAAGTTTCGACCCATTTCCAGTAAAGGATGTTAGAAGTGAGAGAGGTCAGAAAGACTCCAGTTTCTAGAGAATTTTTAGTACTGTGTACAGGAAATTTAACAGGAAGAAAAGATCACAGATAAGCAGACTAAATATTTGGAAATTGTTACAAATGACTGAGCACATACGTGTTTTTGTGCTCACGTCTGAACTTGCGAACAGTTTGCAAAGAAGGAGTGTCCAGGGGGCAAAAAGTAGTTTAGCTACAGTCAATCTTTCAGAAGAGGATTTTGCTACTGTTCAATTTCAAGGAAAGATACATATTGACTTTCAAGGGAAAACGTCAAGCCATCCCACAGGAATGCAGACCGTAGGAAACCAGCTCAGTTAAGATCTAAATCTGTCTACAGTCACAGATGGGCAGTTCCAACCTGCTTTTTGTGCCTTGGCTCACCTGTCCTCTCATGGTCCTTCATCCTTGCCCAGGCCCTATACGACCATGGCCTAACAGTATCCCTTCCTTCTAAGCTTCCTTGAGGCTCTTCAGTTTCTGGTTATCTTCTGTCCAGTTCCCGTTTCTATCTTGTAAATGCCGCAGAAGGAAGAATCTGCCAAGCCTGAAGCATGTTTGAAGGGGAAGACCCCAGCTCTGCCAGGTGGAGCAGCAGGTGCAGAAAGGTGAGGTGTTTTTTCCAAGGATAATACTGGCCACAGAAGTCAGCTCTCTTCTGTCATATTGTCATGATCCACCGAAGATAATTTGCCTGTCTTGCAAAAAGAGTTGTACTTAGCAGGTAGATGTGGTCACTGATAAATATCTTAGATTCATAAAAATTTACATGTATGAATAATCTAACATATATCAAATAAATGGTTCATGACATGCCAGCAACATAAATAAGAACTGTTCCTTTCTTTAAAAATTATTACCATACCCAGATATGATACTGATACTGCAGTTATAAGCATTTAACATGGAAGATTTCAAGAAACAAAGATTTATGAAACAAGGCAGTGAATGGGAAACCAGAAAACCTTTACATTACATGTGATTTGATGTTTAAGAAGTGAATATATATTTATAGTGCTTAAGGATTATCAAGGGAAAATACTCTGGCTTGTTAACACCTAATCAGGGGGCTTCACACTGTACTGATAAAATTAAAAGGGGATTTTGCTAAAGCACTGGAAGTTGATGGGGTGTTTTGTTACTGATAGTCTCATTCTTAGCAAGGCTAACAGTGTTTGTACAATCTAATTAGAAGGGAAATTGAGCACAAAACATTATCATGTCTTGAAACGGGGGACTCCAGATGAGTTAGTGGAAGTTTTAGCAGGCTTGGAAGGAAAATGATGATTAGTAGCACTCGTGTGACATGGAAGGCTTGAACTCCTATATTTAGGAAAGGGGAATTTTAAAAAATGATTTAGAAAAACACATGTAGCTCCCTGGAGCTGCCATTGTTCCCTTTTCTTCAGAAAATACTTCAAGGAGTGTTGATCCAGCGTGGGCAGAGGAAGCGGTGTAAGCAAACCCAGGGAGCAAGCTGAAACATTGCCATAGTGCCAGGTCTTGGAGGAGCCATGCTGCTGCTTACCTTGCCCTGGAAGGGCAGAGTTGGCCCCATCCCATGAGTGCTCCCATAGCAGCATCCAGACAGAGAGAAACCTCTGAACGCCCCAGCGTAGGCAGACCACAAGGTCCAGGAAGTCTGCAGGAGACCCAGACCCACAGCAGTGGGACCCTCTCATCTTTCACTGGGAAAAATCCTCTCTCATTGTGTGCAATCACTCAGCCCGCAACCATGGTGATAAGGTTACTGTTGACCGACTGCAGGAACAGTAATCACTGCGTCAATCTAACACTTTTTTGATGACATCAAGGCAACGTGGAGACAAAACTACTTGAGGCTGTGGAAAACTTTTGTCATGTTTTTATGCTGCTGGAGCTGGAGCTTGTTGTCCTTGGGTACATATATATGTGTGTGCTTGTGTGTGTATTAATACATATTGATTTTGAAGCCCATCAAAGTCTAGAGGGAGTTTCCTATTTACCAATATTGTTTTTAGCTTAAACCCTGTGGGACTGACATTTACAGGAGCTAGAAACTGGGCAGGGACTCTAGAGATCAAGTTTATGCAACTGTTTTTTCCATTTTCCTCTTGATGACCTAAGTCACCTCTCCCCATGACTCAGTTTTGCCATCTGCAAGGGGGTAATAAGCTTCACTTTCCTTGGAGAAGGACTTCTTTCTGAGGACGAAAACCTAAAGACAAAAAAAGGTGAGGTGACCTGACTGCTCTTATTCTGCACTTGGAAATCAGGCAAGAAGGCAAAAATATATGCAGTGAAAGAAGATGGCAAACATAATCAGTGTGAGTAAAATGCTTTAGCTTCTGAAGGGGAAGCTGAGCTCTCAGATGAATTTGTTTATTGTTAGCAGACCAACTTCTCATCAGCAGCTGCAGAAATTAGTAATCTGCAGCTACCCAGAACAAAAATCTATACTGTCTGCACTCAGCGTGTGTCACTATCAAACCTCTATTAATCACTGAGCTAATGAACCCACCATAGCAAAAGCTGATTCCCAGCCTCAGACCTGCCCTCAGCGAACATAAAGTGCAAAATTCTCCTTGCCTCTCCTTCAGGAAGCAGCATGAGATTGGGCTAAGCTAGGAACCATGCTGGAAAAAGAAGTCTGGGGCCTAATCTAATCAGCAGAAATTCTCCTCACCTCTATAAAGCCAGGTTTTAGTCCTATACCCAAAAATAATTTTCATGGATTTTCCAGTACGTATCTGTGTCTTTTAAGAATGAGCCCCAATCAGCTTTCCATGAGCTGTGGCAGCCAGAAGTGCTCTCGTCAGGAGCATTCGTAAGCATCTCCCTCATCACAATGTTGTATGAAACGTGCTTATATTGCATCCATTCCACAGCTATTGCAATCATTCCACAGAGCTATTGACCTCACAAGTGCATTTAAGAACATTTTTTAACCATGGCCAAGTCAAGGTTATACGTTCCCTTGTCTGGAGGGTGTTTTGGAAGACGGTGCAGCCACATACTTGGAATAAGTGAAGCAAGTGAATCTCACATGTTCAATAAAATTTTAATTGGCTTCTACAGCTACTGGGATGGTGCAGGGAAGAATCTGAAGTCCAGTCACATAACTGGAATCAAGGAGGAAGACACAGGATTAAATAACATCTCAGCTCCTCACAATCTAGTAACAGGAGTTCTTTGGCACATGAGTCTTCCATTAACCACGGTTTTGGAACCAGCCTGATGGTCAGGGAGGGCTTTCTGTTTGCTTCATAGATTTACGATAGGATTTCACTGGCCCTCTGCTCTGTGTTTATCTGGCTCTCATTTCCAGTTAAGCATTCAAAGCAATACCCTTGAGCTCTGACTGCATGAGAACCAAAACTGCTGAACTGAAACGGCTGAAATTTGCACATCTTGCTTAGGAGTTCATGAATCCTTGGAGATAAGTGAGGAAGTCTTGTCACTGAATGATTTTAGATAGGCAAACTGGCCAAAGCATCAACGTGATTCTCCATGGGCTGCCACTATATGCTAGAATTTGGGGAAAAATCGAAATGGGAATTAAAAGCAGCACAGACAAAGTAACAGTAGGGTTCAGGGAGTGCATGAAGGGAAGGGTGGGCATCAGAAGTGCAAGTCAACAGGGCTGACCTCAGACCGTGAGAGGAAAGATCATCTTGAATGCCAGTAATAAAAGCAGATGGGGATGTGACGTAACACTGGCTTCCCAATACCTCGTTGACTAATAAAATGACCAATACCATAATAATACTTTTCACCACAAAAATCTACAAGTGCCTAAAGACTTCAAAGATGGTAAATTCATTTTGTAGACGACAAACATTGAAGAATAACTCAGACAAGAGACCCGTAACCCAACACTCCTACTTTAGAGTTACACAGTGAATCATTGAGGCATAATGTGAAACATGCTCCTTATTTTAATCAGTGGATATTTCTTCTCCACTTACAGTAGGAATAATAATCGTTTTGCATTCTTTGTGGTGGTATCACTCATTAGTGAGAGACTATAAAGGAAACATATAGCAGCAAAAATAACAAGATTTAGCCCTTTTATAAGTATTTGCTCTTGAAACAAATAAACAATATTGAAAAGATGTGCTTTTTTTTTTCTTGGTATAAGGCTTTACACTATTTTTTTTCTTAAAAAAAAAAAAAAAAGGAAAGCAAAGCTTATTAAAAAAAAAAAAAAAAGAAAAAGAAAAAAGAAGAAAAGATTACAGTTTTCCCTGCCCTCCAGCCACAGATGTAAGCCACATTAAATGTTACAAAATTGCCTAATGTTGAGATGTGAATGGTGATCATAGCTGTGTTGGTCATTTTAAGGAACCAGGCCCACAGCTTTGATTTGGTTTCACTGAATCAGTCAAATCCAAACACAAACAAATTCAGTTGCTGTTTTATGTTGGAAGTGTGGCTCTGGAAGCCACCCCAATAACCTTGCCCATTCATTCATTTGGTTTTTGTGAATCGAAATCAGAGATCTGGAGTATTGATTACACAGTGTTTTTTGCTTTTTTTTTTTTTTTTTTTTTTAATTATTCTGACCAGAATAAGTTTGTTTGTTTGTTTGTTGTTTTTTTTTTCTACTGTGGGTATTTATATCATTTTATGTAGTCTGATGTCATTCAGGATAGGTCAGGTCATCCTGAATTTGTCTCTAAGTGAACCAACATAAAGTTACAGAGAGATTCAAGTCCACATTTTCGTATCTTTCCACGTGTATTTTATTTAGATAAATATCACCAAAGTACAAACAGGTTCTACAGAAATACAATGTCCAAGATTTTACTAGAAATGGAAGCTGTGATTTTCAACAACCTGGCTTAGTTTAACAGAAAATTGTGAATTTATATTTCATCATTCAATTGTTTATTTCCCTGTTGTCAGGCATTTTATTGTTATTGATAACATCTGCAACTGAACTCACATCTGTTTATGAAAAGACAACTACTTTCAAGTTGTCTGTTCACGAGATTTTCATCCTATTTTACAAGGTGTATTTCATACCAAAACAAAACAAACAAACAAAAAATCAAGCTCTATTTGCAAAAGAAAAGATCTATTCTAATATATGAAGGGGCTAATCCAAAGAACACAAAAATTGCTCTCCAAGCAGATTGCTGTAAAACAAGTTCTCCTTCACGTCATCACATAGTTTTGACAGAAGAAGGCAAATTTCAGCTGATCTTCCCTTCCTGTTGCTCCAGCTCAAAATCAGCCAGGACTCAACCTGGGCATTTACATGTGGGAGACAGGAAACTAGTCAGCTTCTGGATTATCAATCTTCATTTCCCAGCTCTCCTCCACTGGCATTTCTCAATATGCAAAATTAATTGTAACAATTTTGCAACATTTGTCTACACCAGTCACTCTTAATGAAGCAGATTTTGACTCCTGTGAAAGCCAAGATTTAGGGTCTTAAGGATGGGCTTAGCTTAGCTGCTTACAAAATTAGACATTCTCTTTAACTGACAACCCAAGGTTTCTCATGAAGCACTCATTGAAACCATCATCCAAATAATCTTAGGAAGGGATAAATTGTTATCAGCAGTGTCTACATTTGTCTACTGAGTAGTGAAGGAGAATTTAAATGAGCATCTTAAGAGTCAACACCTAATACTTAGATATGCAAAGGAGAGATGAACTCAAGCACAAGAAGTACGTCAAAACTACTTAGAAGTTTTTGAAATTGTTATTTACAAATAGCATGAAAAAACTTCACCTGGATATATATTTTAAGTAGCTATCACCTTTCTGTAAATCCGCATCTACAACTGTTAGAATGAATAATCTAAACAAAATGTTAAAAGTAAGTATGCCAGTTGTACATTTGGACATTTTAAAAAGTGGTAAGTATTTTAAAGTGTGTATAGTGATGCATGTGAGATGGAGGAGAGCTACTATTGTTCAGTGCTTTTGAAATGAAACCGTATGTTGTAAACCTTAAATTAATGGGAAGTTTATGTTGTTACTATTTCTATTATTGAAAGTGTTATTATTATTGATTTTGGCCTGAAGGTTTTTTATCCTCAGAAAAACAAAACAACATCAAATCTTGTTGCCTCATTTAAATTAGAATCTAAGAACAAGATTCGGATGTCCTAAAATTCTGCCTCAGGTGGGACATACACAGAGTCAGCACCTAAGCCCATGCATTCATGCTTGCATTTGGACAAGCAACTCTCCAGCCATTAGATTGCCAAGAACCTAATATTCAATTCACTTGCTCAGAAACGTCCCAGACTTCAATGACAGTATCTTAGTTTTTGCCTATATCCAGTGGCACACTCTGGTACCTAAACTCTGCAAGAATCTGCAGTGGCACCTCATACAGGTAAGTGTACTCTGAACAAGCCTAGAAATAAGCAGATGTATAAATAAATAAACACTAACAGCAAGGGAGGAAGTTAGCTGGAGGGCAGTCAGTAAAGTGGGAAGCAGCCCCATCTTATCCAGGTTCTTGAGTAACACTACAAATTTCTTGTGGAAATCTCGGAAATAATAATCGAAGGGGTTTTGTGCATTTCCAAGCTTTTGGAAGCCCACACAATGAAGAACACACACAAAAAGGGCAAGTGTGTGTGCGTGTGTGAACATATAACTGTGTTTGAGGGTCTATGTGTGGGTTCTTCATGGAACTGTACTAACTTTTTAAGTTTTTTTTGTTTGTTTGTTTGTTTTCTGGGCTTCCTCATTGGAAATGGGGCAATAAAAGGATGAGGAAAAGCACCCACTGCTGCTCTTTATCTGCCAAGTTATTAAAATGGTAGATCCTGCCTGTCTCAAGAATCAGATACATATAAACTGCTCCTCAGAGCATAAATTTGGAAATATCTTGAAAGATAGAGGCTACTTTCACTCTGGAGATCCTTTCAGTCTTATCATGTATATAGAGATATAGAGAACTGTCTACAGATACAGAGAACAAAACTTTTCTGTTGTTGATACTACCAAAGGCTTGGATCTCTTAAATGATAGCCAGTAACAGGAACCAGCCTAAATTGGACAATAAAACTCTGCACTACAACAAAAACACCAAATCAACAAGTAGCACACTTTTCAGACTAAAATATGAAAATTAAATGTAAAAGAATAGATGGGAAGAGGTATTTGCCACCTCCTAAGAAGATTTTTAAATCAAAGGGGGACATTGTGATTAGATTAAGGCCCCAGAATGACAGCAACTGAGCTTTTTCTTTGAACTCCGAGAGGCTCCGAGGATGGAGTGGTGTTCAAAGACAATTCCTTTGCATGAATAATATGGGGGAGGGTTTAATTACCACCTCCTCCTCTCATTCTTCATCTTCTCTAGCCAGAAAGCTCAGGTTTCAGCAGTTTTGTTTCTCACTGACACTGTGGCAGACTGGGGGAAGGGAGGAAACACTACAAGGCTGGGAAAAAAAGGGCTGCAACCAGTGAGCTGTAGCAAAATAAAAGGAAAGGGCACTTCCTCCTTCACATATAAACCAGTTAAAAAATAATGATAATAAAAAAGAAGAAAGAAAGAAAAAGCTATCCCACTGATACCCTGAATTACTGGAAAGGGCAGTATCAGAAACTGCAATTTTTGTGCAAAGCAATCCTGTGGCTCAAAAGTCCTCTCTCTCAGACCTGTCACATAATAGCTATATTGGAAGCATGGTATGTATTACTGATCTGAGCAGCTCTGAACGTGGTTTCCCTCTGGCCAAGTCACCTTGAGCAGAACTAAAACAGATGCAGGCCAAAAGTGAGTAAATCCTCCTGTTCCCTGTATGTGTAAACACCAAATCCATGTTGCCCTTATCTTTATGTCATCACTTTTTCTCTGTTTAATGGATATGAAATTATGTGTTGTTACTGGCCAGTAACACTGAGCAAACAGAAGGGTAAGTCCTTTTTACATTATTTTAGATCTTTTTAAATATAATGGGTTCAAAATGTTGACTTGAGCTCATAAAATATTCACAGCTGAGAGCAGAGGTGAGAAATGTTCTTGGTGATTATTATTAATAGCTTCTGGTCACCCGCGCTATTGCTTGTCTGTACATATCTCTTAATATATCTGCAATAGGAGTGCCCTCTCTGGGCAAAAGAGTAAGCTCTCAGAACACATCTGAGAGATAGGGATCTGGCTGCATTTCCTCACCCTGACTGGCTCAAAGCTCTCTCTGCAACGCTCAGCAGCACATCCCCTCTGGCCGCTTCATTCCCAGCTCCCTTGCCAGCTGAAGCTCTCTGAAATGCGGTGTCTCCGGCCCTCAGCACCACACGCACTTCCTGACGCGAGCTATCCCCTGCCAGGGCTGAGCATGAGTCAGTTGGAACCGATCACTGCCTTGTGCAAAGCTCAGGTTGGGCAATAGCAGCCATATGATGAAGCAGATTCCTCCCAGGTTGCTCCGTTTCCAGTGGTTTCTGACTAACCTCCCCTGGCCCTGCCAGGCGTTGGCAGGTCACCCTGCTGGGAGGGGATGGCTGCGTTCACTCTCCTCTGGCTCCTGCCTTGGTTGGGGGGTGAGGAGGAAGCAGAGCAGGCAGTTGGAGTGCACTTGGCTGGGCCCACCCAAGGATGCCCGAGACCAGGAGAACAGGCTTGTCATCTGCGTGATGTTTTTATTATTTAATTATACAACAGGAGAAGCCTAGAGTGCCAAGGACGTTCTCAGGACCTTGGTCTGAGGTCAGGTTCCCACATCACATCTGATCCTGTGTTAAATAGTAAGAGGCCCCCTAAAAGTCCCTCAGGCTGAGCAGAGGCCATCTGAAGACTCAACACAGGGACACTGAAGCTCCTGGCCAGGTACAAAGTGCTGGAGCCTGTCCACACTGTGGCTTCCCTGAGCTTGCTGCACTTACATGGAGAACCACATTGGCCAACCCAGAAGCAGCCCCACAAATTCTTATACAGGCAAGAGACATGGGCAAAAAAAGACACTCAGTCCCGGTCTGAGAGCTATTTCAACCCAGTAGAGGTGACCCATGAGCCCCTGTTGTGGTTTGTTCAGTAAGCCAAACCCTGCCTACACATGGTGCTGCTTGGGTGTTTTACCAGCAGGAGAGGGAGATGGGAAATACCCAGTGGCGCTGCTGGTTTCTGTAGGAATATAAGAAGCCAGATATTAAAAAAAAAAAAAAAAAAAAAAAAAAAAAAAAAAAAAAAAAACTTTTATATTTTACTTCAATTAAATACTTCTCTCTGTTTTCAGAGAAAGAACTGGAGATGTGCCAGTGGAATGTATCACCACGAATGGGCTCTGTCCAGTCCTGTACCCTGGTGAGCTTGGTTGCTGATTTGCATTTACCGAAACACTGACCAGCTGCCCAGGGGGTTGATCAGCCACCCAGAAGATGATGAAACAAATGACAGTGGAGGAAATGGAGATTCCCAGTAGCAGACATGAGATAAGGACTCAGGACACATCACAGCCCTGCCCTCCTCGCTGTGGCTGGCTCGAGCAGCCCACACGGCCACTGGGCTGCTTGGGGGAAGACCGGCTCCTGGAAGGGAGAAGATAAAGAAAGAGGCACGGACAAATCATCCAAGATTAATAACGGAAAAAATGAAAGGATTTGTAAAATGAAATCTTCACCGTGCCAGGATCATTATTAATCCACTGCAACTCCCTATGACTAAGAGCTGTTAAACTTTATTGGTGTTTGTAAATGTAGAAATCCATTGCACACGAAAAAAATGGCCAAGGTGATGCGATATGCAAAGGGCATTAGCTGTAGTGGTCATTTTTCATAGATGTTTTTGTCTATTTTTGCAAAAGTGCTTATCATCTTGTCTCTATAACTTTTTCTAACCTCCTCTATTTTTATTTATTTATTTGTTTTAACCTTTCAGTGTCTTTGACTGCCCATGCCAGTTTCTATGAAATAAATCACAAAGACAAAGAGGTGTCAAAAACATGAAGATATTGTGAGCACTGGTTAGAAAAAGTGGCTAATAAATGCCAAAATAATTTCCCTTACTGGGGCAAATATGAACACAGCTCTTCATAGACACCATAGCAGCAAATTTTGACAGGAAACAAGCCTTGATGGTGACAGCATCTCTTGCTTTAATACAAGATGATATTTATAGTAACTTATTGATAACCTTTTTGCAATTCTTTCTCTTCAGGGTCCCCTCCACAAGTCATCTAATGTAGCATCTTTGCCTTTCATTGTTTTGTACAGTACATCATTATTTGAGCAAAATGAGTCTGACTTATATGTGCAAAACGAGTCTAACAGTGAGGTTTCCCATTTTTTCAGCCATAAATGGAGACCATAAGGATAAGACAAGGATCAGTTTTTTTGCCTCACGGGGATGATAGGCACTACCAGACTGCTTATACACCACATACTCCCAACACAGGTGTTCCCAGCAGTTCTCAGCTGAAATACCACCCTACTTTTGAGTGCAGAGCTGGCATTGTCTTCTGTGGCTGTACAGGGCTGCCAAAACACCAGCATGTGGCAAATCACAAAATTACAGAATGGCTGAGAGGGACCTCGGAAGTCCAACCCTCCTGCTCAAGGACAGACACCCAGAGCAGGGTGCCCAGGTCCATGTCCAGGCGGCTTTTGAAGATCTCCAAGAAGGGAGACTCCACAACCTCTCTGGGCAACCTATTTCAGTGCTCAGCCACACACACAGTACAGAAGTGTTTTCTGATACTCCAGCGGAACCTCTGGTGTCCCATTTTGTGCCCATTGCCTCTTGTCCTGGCGCTAGGCACCACTGAAAAGAGCCTGGCTCCACCTTCTTTGCACCTTCCCTTCAGGTATTTTTAGCCATTGATAAGGTCCCCCTGGGCTTTCTCTTCGCTAGCTTGAACAATCCCAGGGCTTTGCTCATAGGAGAGGTGCTCTATTTCCTTCACCATCTTTGAGGCTCTATATTGAACTCTTTCCAGCACGTCCATGTCTCTCTTCTACTGGGGAGACAAGAAGAGGACACAGTACTCAGTACAATACAGTAGGAGTTGGACTTGATGATCCTTATGGGTCCCTTCCATCTCGGGATATTCTATGAATCTATGATACTCCAGGTTTGGCTTTACCAGTTCTGAGCAGAGGGGAATGATCACCTCCCTTGACCAGCTGGCAACGCTTTGCCTAATGCAGCCCAGGATACTGTCAGCATTCACTCTGGGAAGGACACATCGCTGTCTCATGTTCAACTTGGTGTCCACCAGGACCTCCAGGTCTTTTTCTGGAAAGCCACCTTCCAGGTGCTCCTTTGCAATGTTGGGTTTGTGATGGACAAAGAGCTAAAGCCCAAGAATAGGGAAAAATCTGAAAAGCTCTCTGACACATCAGGCTCCCAGGTATGAATTATCATCACTCCAAGTCTCCTTAGCTTTTGGGTGCACCAGCAAACTCCTTTTGAACACGAAGGTGAAGGCTTCTCATTTCTTTGCTGCATCCTATAGGAAATATCTAATGCTGCCTCATTTTCTTCAAGCTTACACTAAGCTTACAATGTTTGTCTGAAACAGGATTAAGAGGTACAAATCCACCTGTTGGTAAGTAAATATTGCCAGATCACTGAAATACATAGTCCCTTTTTTCTTTCTCCACCCATAACAGAGAACAAACTGAAAGGCAGGATACAACTTAAAGGAGGCTCTGAGAAAGAGGATTTGAGGTTTTCTTTTTCCACTGCTCCATTCTAGAAACAATAAATAAACCTCAGGAAGAGGTGAGGTGGCACCCCATTATTGTGGTCTGGGTGTTAAAATAATATTGTTAAACAGCTGCTATGGAGATATCCTCAGTTGGGGCCCGGAGCTGGCCTTGAGCAGCAAAAGCCTCTTCAGGAATGGCTCTGTACTCACTCTAGCTTGTAAACTCTTCCCAAGTGTAGTTTTGCTTTTCCCATATTTTCTCTGTTTCTCTGCCTTCACTTGGGAAGGGTCTCCTTCCAACTGGGATTACAACTTACACAGATGAAGAAACCCCCTGATCTCCAAGGGGCTGCAGCACATTGCCATAATGCCGTCATAGCACGACTTAGCCCCATCTATGTAGGCAAGATCAAACAGTGTCCTGCAGAGTCAGGATGCTATTGCATTACAACATGATTCTTCTCCTTGACAGATTTGGCCAAAAGCCAGCAAAATGGGTCTGCTCAGAGTGAATGGACTTGGAGTCACAGACAGAAGTTAGAGATTTATGCTACTGAAGTTGTTTTAATCTCCAGCGTACTTACATCAGAAATCAAATCAAGACGCTCCCCTTCAGTATTACTCAGACATCTGCAAACCAAGAGTATGAACTTTGTACCTTGTATGTCATCACTGTAGTTAAACATCTTGCATTTTTCTCTCAAAAATGTGTTCATCAAGTAAATTAATCATTAAAAATAATTAATATCAGTTAATATTAATCTGCAGAAAATGTGGGCAGAAAACTCCTTTGGGAACACCCCTTTCTGGCCATACATGTTATTAAGAAACCACGTTATGCTCTCATTTTCTACTTATCTGCCCATTCAAAGATGGCTTGCTAGAAAGTTGCTTAGATCATTTTGGAGGCACTTCACTGACAAGATGTTTTAAAGATGGGGAAAAACAGAGTAACAACCTGAAGCACCAAGCAATGCCACAAAATCCAGAAATTTTGTGAAGAGATTTTATCTGTCCTTCTTCATACCTCAGTACCCTTGAGTTTGGCTTTGAAGACATGAATGTATTTATTATACCTTGCAATATGCAAGGTGAATCCACCAACACTGTGGATAGGAGGGGAGAATGAGACAAATGAGCCTAATATTGCTTGGTGAACCTAGCAGGACTAGCAAGGGGCTAAGGCCCCTTTCCTCACCTGTGTTCAAAGACTGTGTTCCGGAATTTGCCAAAAGTTTGGTGCACATATGTAGGACTGAATACAATTGAATTTATGCTGCATACGCAGCTACCACAACTGAGATGAGTCATAGCATATGCTTAGCTCAAACCCACTGAAGGAAAAAAAAAGTGCTAAAGGATTTATACAAATATATAGTTTAGTGGGGTTTGAGCAAGTGCATTTGATTGTGTCAAGAGATGGGCTGCAAAGCCTTAAGCTGATGCAGCTCAAGTATTATACATAATATATTACGAAGCCTTTGTTTACCATAGTAAATAACGTGAATTAGAGTCCGTCCACTGGCCCTGAAGGGCCACGTTATGGTTTGTGTTCACAAAATCGAAATTTCTTCTGGGAGAACAAATGATGGCTGTGTTCATCCTGCCTATTGGAAATATTTCCTGACTGTGCATACGCTGTGCATACACCATGGCCTGGGAAAGTGCTAGCTGGCACAGGCCAGAACCATGCCAGGGAGGATGCTAACAGTGAACTTAAAGCAAGGTCCACTATGGGACCAGGCTGGGGCCTGCAGCTGGTCTGCCTCGTTTGGTAAGGTAGGCACAGCCTCACATGCTGTCAGATGAGCATATTCAAAAGGAAAAAAAAATCACTTTTTATTAGCTACAACGTTCCTTTAAGAGTCAGTCCACAACACAGCACAACAGATCTCAATTACCCTCTTTAAGAAGCAGCCATCTTCCTCTGATGATGGAAAAAGCTTGGAAAAACTGGCCTACCTGGACTGCTTTCAGCCATGTGGAGGATCGGACAGTGGGACTGCATGCAGCCCATGGTGGGGACAGCAGGGCAGCCAGGCTAACAGCTCTCCCAGACAGCTGAATGGGAAGTTCATTGCACTGGAACGGGCAGCCCAGCAAGGTGGTGGAGCCCCCATCCCTGGGGGTATTCAAGAGACTTATAGATGTGACACTAATGGACATGGTTTTGTGATGGGACTTTGGTAGGTCAGGTTGATGATTGGACTTGATGATTTTGAAGGTCTTTTCCAACCTACATGATTCTATGCAATGTTTCCATGGCTGTGGCTACCCAGAGGATTTCCTCTGCAATGGAAATCCTTTCCAGCAGTAGAAAGACTTTCACCCACTGCAGCCCGGGCAGTCATCATCATTCAGACTGCAGCAAGCACCAGCAGGACAAACTGAAGTCTGCATCAGGGCATGTTAGCATTGCCAAATCTCTGCTGATTCATTACTAGTTCTGATATGTAACCTACTTCTGTGAACACATACAAGGAAAGACCCCCTCATTGTCCAGGCTTTGGTCTGACAACAGGCATGAAAGAGCAAAGTCTTTGAAATCTGCCCTTATAACCAGAACTGAAAACAACATTTTCAGTAAAAAGATTAGGAGAGCAAGTTGAATCAGCAGGCTCTGCCTCCTGTCATCACTCAGAGGTTTGCTTTGTTATTAGCATGTACACTCAAACGCACTTTTGCAAAAGGTCCGTGACATGCCTTTTAATCATGGAGGAAAGGAAGAAAATTATTTGGCTTGCGTTTGGCTATGACCAGGTCTTGCCTTCTTTGTGTGCAAGCTGTTGGGGATCATTAGGACTTTCTGATATTTATTATTTATAAGCAGGCTTGCTCCGTTCAGGTTCATTTCGTGCTCCTCAATGCAACACTACTGGACACTTTCACACACTCCAGATGCATTGCATAACACTGGGCCAAAACCAATAGACCAAACAGCTCTGCGGCTGTACACAGCATCCCGGCCTCCTACCCAGGCCGTGAGCTGAAAAGACCCATGAAGGCCAGAGAGCTCCCCAGAGTGGGAACTGCACCCTTCCCAACTATTTTAGTGTAGTCATATAAGACATGTTGGTGTAGGCAAGTGAGGTGGGGCCCATCCCGAGGTCTGTGCCCTTTCTTGGCAAGGTGTACAGGTCACAGGCACATCGTGCAGTCACCCTGCTCAGCAGCCAGTAGGGAGGTGCACAGCAGCCCACAGGTGTTAGGTTTACTCTTGATTTTCAGCTATTTTTGATTGAAAATACATCAGTTTCATTCAGTGCTGTAGGTCCAACTTGGTACTTCCTGATAGAGACACAAGAGATATGTGTGCTTTGATATCTGGCAAATTTTTGTACAACACAGGCAGAAAACAGACCTCTAAGATGTATGGGTGCTGGGAGGTATATCTGCTGGGGCAGCCAGCCCTCACGGAGCTGGTGACAGTAGGGAAGGGCTATCAGTTTAATAGCATTCACCTTCCTACCACCAATATACAAAATGAGTTATGTTCTCAGGAAGTTAGCAAGAAGCCATGTAACGATTGAGGTTAAAATGACAAGTTTGGGTTAATTGGTTGGTATGTACCAGCAACAGACAAAAGACCACTCTAGAAAAGAATAGAAGGGGTGTTCTGAACCCCTGCCTAAATCTCATACGGTCCAAGAAAGTCTCACTCATTTTTTATTTCAGTCAATGAAAATTTAATTTCAATGAAAACTGAAATTAAATGAAAATTGAAGCTTCATTTCAATGAAAACTTTATTTCATCCAATTAAGTACCTTTGAGGGTCCAGATCCCTGTGCCTTGGCTCCCATTTAGCAGCTGAGGAGGACTGCAGTGCCCCAGTTGGCAACACTGTTCGGAGGACAATCCCAAACACCGAGTTGATGGAGGTCAGGATGGTATTCCAGGCTGGCTGACCCCAGAGGCATGGTTTCAATGCCCTGCAAGGCAGCAGGGCAATTAATAAAGGCAAAACAATAAATAAAGGCCACTACCTCCAAGCAGCCATGGAGGCTTCAAAAAACACTGTAAGTGTGGACTATTCTGTCCAGATTCTCCATCTGAAGGCATCTGAGAATGTGCAGGAGTATTCCTCCATTCTGTGAGCAGCCTGGTGGGGGTGAGAGTCCCAGCTTCCTCCCAGGTGAAGAGCTGGTCCTCTTCACCTATATGGTCAGGCTCTTATACTCGTCAGGACAAGTGCAGCCATGAGCTTGGTAGTGGTGAAATAGCACAGAAGAGCATGTGGCAACCTTGAGCTGACCGGTTCTGGTCAGTTTCATTTACTAGTACAGTCATTGTTTGTAGGTCTGTATTTCAATTACATGTGCTCTTTGTTTTATGCGATGCTATCTTTGGATCCTACATGGAATATAATGCTGCTATTTAAAAATAACTTCAAGTCATTCTAAATTGGGCTCTCCTACTGTCACAGTAGACTATAGGCATGCGATTAAGTCATTTCTCTTAAATTAGACATTACAAAAGAAACCTCTAGCTGACCCACTTTTACTTTTGCTCCATGCTGGCTACACATTAAAACTCCTTACTTCAAACCATCCTGAACAGCATTTTTTCTGACAGTCACAACCTATTCTAGCCAAGAGTTCAGAACACATCCAAAAGTGCATGACTTATTCCTAATCCGAACCTGTCTGCTATTAACTTCCAACTGTTGGTTTGAGTTATGGATTCCTCTGCTATACGAAAGAGAAACTGTTGGAAAGTTTCAATTTTGCATGAGTGATTTCATTTTAAAGACTAGTGGTTTTCTCCAGATCCTGTCAAGTCTCACTTATAAATAATATTGGATTTAAATGCCCAGAACACTGGCAACCTCTAAAATAGTTCTGTATATAGTGACAGCAACCACAGCGTTCTAGGTCTTTCTGCACCCAGTCTTCATGAGCCTCAACAACTGCCCATGACATTTATATTAAAATCTGCTTGTGGATTTTCAACTGCCATAAAATCATAACAGAGCATGATTTTGCTTTCCTTTACACCTATATCAGTCTTTGTAACTTTCCCACTTCCAGCAGAATCTCCTACACAGGGAAATAGATGTGGAACATACCT
The DNA here is from genome assembly GCF_009769625.2 of Cygnus olor. Taxonomy (NCBI): domain Eukaryota; kingdom Metazoa; phylum Chordata; class Aves; order Anseriformes; family Anatidae; genus Cygnus; species Cygnus olor. The sequence continues at coordinate 148,068,132 of NC_049170.1, read as the reverse complement.
GAGATGTCAGTCCAGTTGTTCGTAGTTTTGTGGAGGTTAGGGACAGAATGAACTGCTAGATCACTTAGCCTGACAACCCCGTTATGGAAATTCATTCAGTTATTCTTGTACTGGGTCCAATAAATTGCGCTGAATTAAAGTGTAGCTCCAAAACGGCATCCAGAGGATTTCAAAACATAGGAATCCACCCCTCCCCTTCATCGCTCAGGCAACTGTTAAAGAAAGCCCACTATTAGGTGTCTCATGTCTAACTTGAAAATGTCTACCTCCAACTTCTAGTTTGTCACTGTTTTATGAAAAAGATCCTTATTATATCCCATTTTCTTATTGTGAAGACAACTATGCATTGCAAACAGTTTGCTTCCTGCATTTATTTCTGATAAGGTCTGCACAGTAGCTGACCTGTAATAAAAGAGAGTGTAAATCCTTACCTTAGAGAAGATGTGAGATAAGAGCCCTTCAGCATGGACAGGCTCAACCAATTCAGCTTCACTGAGGGACCGGCTCCATTTGTATTTTCCTGGCAGCAGTGCTACTCAGGATCCTATTTAGGTCAGTCCTGCTGACAGCAACCACTGGCTTCTGGTTTCCACCCTAGAGCATCCCCCCTTCCCCTCACCCTGAGCAACCAGTTTGTACATGCACGTAGGAAATGGCTTTCATGCTTTGTAGTTATCTCTAACAAAGATCTGTTCACTGAAGCAATCAATTCAGTCTTGCAAACTGTGCTAGTCTTCATGTGGTAGTGAGTGAATGTGTGTGTGTGCTTGTGTTAGGGAGAGGATTAACACATTCAAGAAAGAAGTTGATAAGAAAGTGATAAGAAAGAAGAGGCAGGAAAAATGCACATGGAGCCATCCCCTCAGGCTGAAAGAAAGCACTCAGTAGTCACTGGAGAATGGCTAACATGCCACCAATTCATCCCCTAATTTGTTCTGTTGTAATTAATTTATTGAACCATAGACTATGTCAAACTCCCCCCAGAATATATTTTTGTGATGTCTGTCAGGCAAACCCATTGCCTCATTAGAAAATGAAATCAGGTTAGTTCATTAAGATTGCTCTCCTGCTGCTGGTGATCATTTACATTTCTGGATGGTAGCAACAAAATCCTTTTTCCCCGCTACTTGTGATTATAAATCCCAAATAGAAAACAGGATTGTTTGGTAGTGGTAACCATGTAGACGTAGCATAACATATAAACATAGATGTGATATGCTTTTGATGAAACACACATACATCCATTTTCTATAGCACTGTGTGTATTGGCATTAAAGATATCCTCTTACTTTTAATTCCTTCCTGGTACGCAAAGCTAGCTTCAGAGACCTACGTCGTTCTTGCTCTAAAAGCATGGTCACACAATGACAGCTATGGCTGAGAAGGAAGTAGCTGTGGACATGAGAGACTCACCACTCCCATTATGTCATTTGCTAAAGAAAAGTTGCAGTGTGATTTAAGTGCTGCTATTGCTGCCCCTGTAATACAAGCAGGACACGAAGATTTGTGCCTCACTGGGATCTGTCTCTTGATCCCTGTTCAAACCCAAAGAAGACATCATTAAGGCGGTGGGACAGTGTGAATTTTCAGAGTAATAGATGCAATCATCAGTAGAGGAGAAGTGCAGCCTTTTTAAACTATTTAAAAAATGGAATATAAAGCAAAGAAATACTAGTTCAAAAGGCATTTGGTTAAAACACAACCAAGCAAACAACCCCAAACCAAAACATTATTTCAGAAATGGTGCTAGATGTGAAGTCCCCTGTGCAGGACACAGGTGTCCCTGTATAGAGAGGGAGGCAAACAAGTGGCCAGGGAGCCCATCAGAGACTTGCAAAAACAGCTTCCCGAGGTGCATCTTTCTGGAGTGGCCACGTTCAGGTATGGACCTGGGCCATCTGTGTTGCAATCTGATCCTCTTACCTCTGGAAGCACCAGAGAAAGTCTGATGCTAGGAACCCATGCTTTAGGACTCATACAGATGCTGATGTCTTGGTTACAACACTGTGGACATGTATGATAGTAGCAGAGCTTGGCGATAGCTTCCTGCCTATCTAAATGACCAATATGTTATAAGCCTGGCTTATGCTAGATATTTAGGTTGTAGGAAGGGCTAGCATGAAGAGGGGTTTTGGTAGCTCTCTCGACACCTTCATGCCCTCTGCCCCAGTTTGGAGCACACATGGCAATTTCACCCATACCTGAGGAGAGCCGTGCTGGGCCCTGTACCAGGAGGTGCTGCAACTCTGGCCATTTGAAGGTGGCTGGACCATGGGAGTGGTGCTGTGTAGGGAGGAAAGCCTGAAATAGGGACATGCCTCAAAACCCTGCTAGACTTCATGCTTGCTAAGCCTTTCAAGGACACTCCAAGCCACCACAAACTGGGTTTATTCCTAAAGCAGTTGTCCTGCCTCATCCCTGCCCAAGTTCCTTGTTCATACTTTTTTGCTGCTTCTTTTGCTCAAATGGCTATTTTTTAACCTAAGTCAGCTCTCCTGACAGGTAGAACAGGGAAATGGGCAGTGCAGGGGCAGGAATGAGGAGCCCAAAGCAGGACGTTGAGACAGCTGCCTTCCCTGGCTCTACCAAGCTAAAACAGCCACAAAACGCTGGCCTAAACCAGAGGCAACCTTGTTATTTGAGGCAGACCAATTTCTCCAAGAGCTTGGCTTCCAGGCTCATCCTAAAATCTCTCAGCAACAACTCAGCAACAACTGAGCACACCCAAAAATCTGACCAAGGTACCAGGGAAACCTCCAATGCAGGTAACTGCCGACTTCACACCATTTGCTCAGAGAGGTTGTGGGGTCTCCTTCTCTGGAGATATCCAAACCCCACCTGGATGCCATCCTGAAAAATGTGTGTTAGGTGACCCTGCTCAGCAGGGGGGTTGGACCAGATGTTCTCCAGAGGTCCCTTCCAACCTCCGCCATTCTGTGACTCCATGACTGTGTGATTTACACCTTTGTGGGTGACACTGGTGGTAGGGGGATGGTTGGACCAGCTGATCTTGGAGGTCTTTTCCAACCTTAATGATTCTATGATTCTACGATTCCTCAGCCCCGAAGAGCAGCCAGGAGGAGCTTTCCCACCCCGGGACGTAAAGCGGGCCGAGGAGTCACCCCTGATTTTCCCCATGGTGTCTAGACCGTCCCCATTGCGGCCTCCGCGCCCTTTGTGGGCCCTGAGGAGGCGGCGGGGCTGAGCGGCGGACCTCCCGTCAGGGCCCTGCCGCTCCTCTCACTTCAACAGTGCCACCTAGTGCCTCTTTTCGGACATTTCAAGGGGAAAGGGGGGGCTGGAAGGTGGGGAAACGCGGTTTTGAGGGAGGGCTACGAGGGAAGGAGCCCATTCGGATGAGTGCAAGCTGCTGGGAGCCGGCACAGCCGCGGGTGGGCCGGAGGCTGCGCTGCCCCTGCCCGGCCCTGGTTAACTGTGAGCCGGCAACAGAGCACCCAGAGAAAAGCGCTGGTGAAAAAATAAAAGAAAAACGACACGTTTTCCTACTTCTTGAATCGTCTAACGTGTTTCCGGGCTGGTTTTAACGCAAGTGGCACGGGGGGTTAATGCCAGAGGAGGGGGGGGGCTTCCTCGGGTTGTACTACAGCAAATGTTTCCGAGACCGAATGGGTAAAGCAGAATTGGAAACTGCAAAGTTCATCCATTCATAGAGGCAATTCCCTTATTAATAAAAACCAGCAGCAGCTGAAGCTGTCCCAGCCGAATAGTGCCTGTGGGAGGGACAAGTCCCAGACCCCGAGCCCAGAGATGGGTGGGGGGGCTTCCCCAAAACTGCGGGGCACGAAGAGGAAATCAGGTGGTGGCAACGTGTGTGCATTGCGTTTCTTTGCAGAATTGGCGACTTAGCTAGCTGAATTCCAGCCGCTGAATTGGTCCTTGGCTGAGATCATTTCAATGGGCAGGGTTGGCTTTTTTTTTTTTTTCCTCCTTACAGGAGTTCCCTCCCCTCCTTCTTCCCATCCTCCGCCTATTAAACCAACTCAAGTCTCACTTGTTAAAAGACCCCATAACGTGGAGGAGGCAGAAAAGCAGCAGCAGCAGGAAAGAAAAAGACGTCTAGATAATATTACCCGTTTGCTGCTGCTGAGAAACCTCATTGAAACAGTAACTCGGTCAGCAAGGCATCACCAAAGAGACTTTATCTGATGCTGTACATCTCTCAAACTTTCAGACGCTGCCTTGCAACTTCTTCAGGCTCCTGGCTAGCCAGGTTTGAAATACGATCTTCAGCTTCGACCACAAGAAACTAACTCTTAATTTATTATTTCTAACTTTTTTTTTTAATTATTATTATTTGAAAAAAAAAATCCCACAACTTTGAACTAGAAACTGAAGCAGAGAAAGACAAATACGTTGTAATAGGGAAAACACGTGGGAGAAAATGAGCAGGACTGAATAGCCTTAAATGATTATTTTTTATTATTTTCATTTTTAATTATTTTTTTATTCCTGAGCGTCTGAATAAGCCCCTGAAAAGTGCGATTTGATCTTTTTACCTCAAACTTGGAAACTGTTCAGCGGGAGCAACGGTACGTGAGACCACACAGCTGGCTGGAGCCCCTCTATGACCAAAGGACAGAAGGACAAACAAGGTACGTGATTTACGAGCCCCCTTTCTGTCATCTCGGGAGCAGGAGACCCTCTCCTCCCATCCCCACGGGAGGAAGGCTGAACAGACCCCCAGAACAGGAGTGGGGCTGGGGGAGGATCTCACCGTGCCTAGGCTATACCTATTTCAGCAATGAAAGGGCCGCAGTGAGGATGAATGAGGTTTTCAGCTTCGACCCCCCCCGCCCCCGCGTAATCCCTTTAAGATTTTGCTGAGCGATACGATTTGGAAAATAATGATGATAATAATGGAGCAACAGGTTCGGAAGCCGTTCCCCAGCCCAGGTCGGCTTCTCCCCTTCATACAGGGGAGGGAGGGATGGGACGGCAGGCAGGAAAGCGAGCGGAGGCCGGGGGGAGGCGGGCTAAACCCCGCCTGGGAGCCGGAGCGGAGGGAGGGGGAACAAACGCGATCAAGATGTCTCAGCGCGGAGCCCCCGGGGGAGGCAGGGGGGGCTGCAGCTTGCCCCCAGACCTCCCGACCCCTCCGCGCGGCCCTAATTGCGGGGGACCTGGGCTGAGGGGGGGTCGCACCCCCGGGATGCTGCGGGGGGTGGCAGCCCTGGAGCAATACTACGGCCCCCTCCCCGCCCGGCGGGGGTCTGCGGAGCGGAACCCGCGTCCCCTCCCATATTCCGCACCCCCCTCCCATATTCCGCCCCCCTTCTTCACGCCCCCCCCACGTGGCAAAGCGGGGGATCCCCCCCGACGCCCCGCCCACCCCTTGTGACGCAACCAGAGCCGCCCCCCCCATTGGCTGCGACGCGGGGCCGGGGTTCCCCCGCCGGAGTTGCCCCCCCCCCCCCCCCGCGGGGGGGGCCGCCCCGGGGGCGGTGTGATGCTGCTGCCCCCCCCCCCCCGCAGAGCTGGCCCCAGCTGCCTTCCCCTGCACCTGCCCCAAATTCGCAGCTCCTGGCTGCCCAGAGCCCCGACATCCTCCGTAATGTCCTGCCAAAGGATGGAGGGGATCCTGAGGGCGGCCCCCATATCCCACACACCATCCCTGGTGGGTTTCGTCGAGCCACGATGCTTCCACGATCCCCCAAGGCATGGGCATCCCTCACGGTCTCCTTATGGGTCGTCTTTCCATAGGCACTCACATGCTTCCCAGCACACGCAGCGTGTAACGAAGTGGCCCTGGATAGGTCAGTCCTTTTGGGTGTGATTGCGGTGAAATCTGTCCTTTTTCCCCAAAAAAACTGCGCCCAAATGCAGTCCTTACCAAGCCTAGAGGAGTTTTGCGTCAGCAGAACTTTATTGAAACTTCATTTCATCCTAATAAATCTCTTCTATGTGCAAAGGCAAAAACACCTGGGTGAAGGCTTTCCCAGTAGGAAAAAACAGCTGTACTGGGTTCAGTGGGGTTTCCCGTGCTAGTTGAGCTAGCAGCAAACTCAGCTGGTTGTATTTATGGTGTGCAAGCAAATCAGATATGTGCTTCATTTTATTACTACTCAAGGTTAATATATAAAGCATCAAATTACTCTTCCATTCAGTGTAGCAGGACTTGACTAAGTCAAACACAATATTACCTGCACTTGATAAACAAATTACAAGATAATGAGCTATGAACATCAAATAAATATTTACTCGCTGGACTGAGAGATGGAGTAGTCAGTTTTGTGCCAAAAGCGTCTGTGGACTTCAGAACCGGTAACCAGGAAGCTGTTCGAAACCAGAATATTTTTACCTGCAATCTAAAATGTCTCACCACAAATATGATTAACTTCTTGGTTTTATTTTTTAGAGCATTCAGTTTGGGTTTTTGGTTTTCTTTCGGTTAATTTATCATCCAGCATATCACTGTTTACATTAGGGACAAGCAGTTACTCAGACCTATCAGAGACTAAATTTGAGCACTTTAGGGGGAAACATACATTGAGAAGACAGGAGGCTCTTGATTTGCTGATCAAAGCCTGTGCATACAGATACAGTTTACCATCATTAGTAACCCCTTTCTTTAAACCTAACCCCAGAGTTAATTTTAGTCTTCTGTGAGCCCTTTCCAGAAGATCAATAGCATGACAAAATCTGGAAGTGATAAATAACCAAAAGTACCAGATATGGTAACTCTGCTGTAGTAAAGATGTACAGATGTAACATAATTTTTCAGTTTCCTCTCTGTGGGCTGTAAAGAAGAAGAGGGTGTCTGGGCAGCTATTTTATGCTTATAATTAATGTGTACCTGGAATCATTTGTACTTCAAAGATAAATGATTTACTTTGCTGCCAAAATAAGGCTAAATGTTTCTAAATATCGGATGAAGATTTATAACACTCAGACAATGTTTGTGTATAAACACAAAGTATATGTGTGTAAGGCCACATACAATGTGTGCACGCACATGCACACTCACACTCAAACACACCGTCATTCCAGCAGCTGATCTGTAGAAACCAATGCTATTATTCTCACAAGGAAGGATTTTTTTTTCATGCTTATAAAAGCTGTGTGCAAAGCAGCCCTCAGTAGCTGTACGCACGTATACTCACATGTGTCAGCTCTTGTGTTGCCAACATCACTGATCTCAGGCACCCTGCGGAGTTCGAGTTGCATGTTTCCTACAGACACGCTCCTTCTGAATCTACATTCTGATGAATATAGGCAAGGAAGTGGCCTGGGTTTTTTTGTTTGTTTTGTTTTGTTTTTAGGAAAAACAGTTATGTGGAAATTGGGAACCGGTGGGTCCCCATGTGACACCAGAAAGAGTAACACTAGAGGTGTCAGTAGCCTAAGCCTTATGAAGAGTACTGTAGACCTCCAAGAACCTCCAGCATGATCATGGTTCCCATTCTACACGAGGTGAAGAGAGGTGAATTCACCTGCCTAAGGTCACCCATCAGGTGAATGGCAATACTAGGAACAAAATCCTAGTCATCCAGGTCCTGGTCCACCCTCTCTGATTCCCCCATGTAAGAAAGGCAGGGCTTAAGCAATGACCGATCTGTCAACGTTCAGAAGAGAGATTAATCTATATAATAAATATGTCCAATGTATGCATACACTTTCATTGTGAATGCTCCAGAAATAACAGCTTCACAGAGAAAGTTAGGTTTATTTATTTATTTATGCCTGCATTACAGAACTGGAATATAAATTATCCACTGATTTTCCTCTTCAGCAAAATACTTAAGTGCACACTTATCTTTAATGACACGCTTACATGCTTTGCTGAATCCAAAGCCTCAGCACTAGGGCTCAGAGGACCATGACTAGCAGACATTCAAGAATTCAGCTTCTATGTAAAGATGAGACACTTTCAAACGTTTTCAGCGCTCAGCACTTCTGACTGCAACAAAGATTTGCAGAGAAAACTGGCAGATGTTATACATGGGGTTGGTCTGTATTATTTTAGCTTGAATCAGGAGTGTGCTATTGAAGCCAATGTTACAATTCCCCTCCCCTTGCTTTGGTTTGTGATGCAAAGTGACACGGAGCACATGATGCATTCCTCTTGAATGAAACTAATTGCAAGATGTACCGCTAGAGCAGACTGTTCAGGGTTTTCAGTCTATGGAGTCTGACTAAACTTGGTTCAGAGTAAAATCAGAAACATACGGAGGGTGGAAGCTAGGCCCTCAGTACCCCTTGCTCTTTTTTGCAGATCTGTTCCTGTAGTATTGGACAGTATTTGCTGATATGGCCATAGCTCTATGAATCTAGAGAGAGGCACAGCTCTTTTGAACCCTTAGAGATGATGGGGATGAAATAATCACACTTGTGATTGAACCTTTATTGCTGTCTCGTGGACCATAATGACCTTTGCACAATAAGGGTTTGTTTGTTTGTTTGTTTTTAATATATTCAGATCTTTTGGAGTTACTCAGTGATAATTCTTTCAAACAATCTTCCAAACCATTTCTTTTTATGTATGCGCTTCCTGAGTCTCTCCCTCTTTTTTTTTTTTTTAATCTTCTGGGGGAAAGCAAGCCAGAAGTACTACATGCCAATGTTTGAGACAGTATATGAGAGACACCTTCTTAAACAGATGATGAAGTGAGCTGCATCCCATGTATTGCAAGCAAACCTGATTTCATTTTGACCTCCCATCAGTAACCAGTTCCAAGTCCAGTATTAGCAGATGCAGGGGACCATCTGACTGCACCTTAATCCTCGGAGCACCTACGCACTGGCTGACACAGAATAAATGAACAGAGTGCAGGAAGTATTGATGTGTTCAGACACCAGTACACAGAGATTTTCTGGATATGAATTTCCCCCTATTCTATTTATTACTCTTTACAAGTATTGGCAACAAGTGAAACTCTTTCTCTTTGCCTCCTGACTTTGCAAAGGGATGTACGTCTCCAGGTCCTCTTACTTTCAGGGGTCCATGAAAGCTGATTAATAACTGTATGTCCAGACTGTGAGATATATAGTTTTGGAGGGGAAGAAAGGTGCCACTTTGCTCCGGAAGGCAGTAGCGTTTTTTTGCTGAGTAAATACGCAGTGCAAATCATGGCATTAGATCCTGCTGTATTTCAGTCGAGTGTATCTTAGGAAGGTTAGACCTATGTAGCCTAAATATTTTCCAGAATAGAGGGAGCTCAAGCATATTTTGCTATTCTCATCTGATTTGGGATCTAAGGCATTATTCAGCTTGAGAAAGGCCTGTGATCTTTAGTGTTAGATTTAATCCCTCAGTTACTATGTACAATGTGGATATCAGTCAACTCCTTGTTAACCTGAAACTTTTAATGAAAATAATGTTAGAAGGCTTCAGCTTGAAGTTATGACAGTTGTTAATAGTAATGTAAAGTAAGTTCTTCCTCAACATAAGTGTGACAAAATAAAAATATCCTTTATGTGCATTTATCAGGATACCAGAATAGCCACTAAATAATTCACTAGGTGGACTCTGATGCCAAGTACCTGCAAGGGTTTCTTTCTTGGCCATGCTCTTTCACAGGAGTCTCCAAACACAGGCACACACGTTCATCGTCTCCTCCTGTACAGTCACTACAAGACATATATATACTTGGGCTGCTCGGTGGATCAAAATTTGTGTCTTTAAATCAGCAACAGCCTACATAGCATTAGGATTGGGTGTACTGCTTTCACATTTCTTTTCTACTAGGTGGGCTGTTAAGCACTGACCAGCTCCATTCACGGCAATAAACAGCTGCAAGACGATAAATTGCTCAGTAGTAGACTTTGAAGCCTCTCTACATTCACTTGTCATGTGTGCACAAACCTTGGCCCTGTGCTGGATGCTGTGCTGAAGCTTGCACTGGGTTCAGCACTGCGGGGTTAGATTAAGGTGCCTGTAAAGGGTTCAGGTGCCTGAACATCAGAGTAGGATTAGCAGTTCTGTCTCAGGCCTCCCATGCAGTACATGGGAGACATACACATCTCCAAAAAGAGCCTCACACAGTGCTCTGGGTAGAGCATGCTTTAATATATAAACGTCTGCCGTTAATTACTGAACATCCAAATCTTCAACCTTATTACCCCCTGGAAATGTCATTCAGGGCTGACACAAAACAATGGAGCATCTGACCTCTTTCAGTGCTAAATAGCTTTCACTTTAAAAATAATAATAAAGAAAGAATGTTGCAGGTGCTGTCTTCTTCCTCTGGCTTTACAGAGCTGATTAAAAAACCCAGTCTGAAAGTGCAACGTCCAGTTTTGACTCCAGAGACAGTAACCCACCAACTCAGCAGGCCAGGAGCTCTGTCTTCCTCACTCCAGCACCTGTTCCCATGTAGCAGCAGTTCCGTGCCCCTACAGAAATGACCTGCTATCATTTTTGTTGGTCCAGGAATATGGGACTAGCTGCAGGTCTTCCATCTGCACCACCTCATCCCCAGTCTATGTAGGGCTGCTCACATTTTTTTATTCCTTTATTTGTTTAAAAGTGCTGCAGTGCCTGTTCTTTGGGGCAACCTTACTGGGTTAAATCCCTCAAAGAACTGAAGACCCATTAGGCTGAGGCATAAAACACTGAGCTGGGCTGACCATACGAGGTGTGCGCAGTTGAACTGCTGTAGTGATGGCAACGTTGAAGATAAGCATTACATTTTGCTGAAAAAATATTGCTAGCACTTAGAGTGATTATCTAGGAAATAATTGAAAAGTGATCATGGTTTTGAAAGTGAATATGGGTGTTTGTCCCTTACCAAGCACTTGACATTTGCATCTTGACTCACTATGGCATTATTTCAGGTGTACGGTGTTCAGAAGCAGTAGCGTGCACTGCTTCTCTGATAATACTTGATTCTAGCTTTATGTGACAAAATCAGGAAAATTTTGATTGATGTGTTATTACAGATGCCCTTTGACACTTCAGTGTGTTAGGCCAGACTAGTTTTTCACAACAGCAGTATCTGACATTAAAATTTGATGCGGCTATTCCCTACCCTCAATGCTTTTATTTGACTCAGCAATTCAGTTTTGGCTTCAGACTCGTACAAGCATCATTTCCTTTTAACTTCTTGGCTCAATTATTGGAGAAGGGTGGAGAGGTTTTGGCTTCTGTGTTATTGTTTGGGCACGTTCAAGCTGATACAGATCAATTCTGCTGGGCATGATATCAATAGGTCACGTGCTAAAGCTTGAGAATATTGAGCAACTTTTTACAGATTTTGCCTGAGATTCAGTCTGTTAAAAAGACATACATAAAACCTCCAATTGCATATACAAAAGGGAAAGTTTCTTTGATGAAAGCCAGGGATCAAAACACTGTTTATTTTCCCAAGGTTGACAGTTAAAGGACAGAAAAAAAAATGCTATTTTATTAAGACCAGAAATCCATTTCTTGATCTTAAAAGAGTGGTTTTTGTGAGGGAGGGAAACTGTGCTGTAATGACAAGATCAGAGAACGCATTTCTTTTTTTTTCCTTTTGTGCGGAAACACTTCATAGGAAAAGAAAGAGCAATAACAAATTAATATAAAAAGAAGCCTGGTACAGTGTATAGTCAGTCAAATGTAAACGCTGCAGATCTTAATCTAAATCCGGTGAGCTACACCCATACAAGTGGTCCATTGATTTCAGTGATATAATTCTTAATGTAAGCAGACTTCAGCCCCTGCTTGCTAATAGGCATTTTCTATTTCTGGCAAGAGAAGAGAAGTCGTGGACCCCAAATGGGAAAGCCTCGTACAACTGCACCATTAATGAAACATTCACCTTGATGTTTGTGACCTTCTGCGTACTTGGGGGATTAATAAATACACAGGCTATTTGACTTCAAGGTAATCTAGAAGGGATCCATTACTTAATCTGTTTTCTAAAGCCTGTCTATTTTGGGCACTGGGTTTTAATTCACCTATAGTGGTGGCTCATATAAGCTGTCTTTTATTAGGCTTCTTGATGACCCCTATTGTGAAAGACTTCCAGACAGGCCAGAGCAGGGACTGGTGCTGGTGGGTGATTACAGCACCTGTCAGAGCCCAGCCATAAGTATTCAAGGAAGTCCTAGAGATAGGGTCCGATTTCTTTAACAGCGTCTCCAAATATACATTTAAGAGGCTTCCCCTTGTCTTGAAATTTAAGACCCTAAATAGCTAGTGGAAAAAACCATAGTCTTTGTAATCTCAGACTTGATGCTTGCCTGGTTTATTTTTATTTTGTAATACATTCTGTGTTGACGATTTCTTTTTTCCAAGCCTGTAACATCTCAGACAGAGATATGATTGTTGACAGCTATGCTGCTGCAGCTTGGTAGTATTTTTTCACAACATTTCACAAGAAAGAGTTAAAAACATATATGATGTAAGGAAGTGCTGTTCCAGCTTCAGTTTTGGCCAGCAGATGATGAAACAAACATTATCAGGCAGGATGTTAGCAGAAGGGAAAATATGAATAACAGTAAGAAAACACAAATATTAAGTCCATCACCCTAAGAGGCCCTAATTCAGCAAATTATTCGAGCATGTCCTTCACACTCTTTGACTTACAATGTGCTTACTGGGTTAGCCTTAAACAGACATTATCCACTTTGTGTCCCTAAGGTCAAAGGTATTGACATCAAACATCATTGACTTTTCTATAGTTATGACAAAGCTGTTGCTCATCCATAGCCTAGAGCTTAGACTGGAAGATTTTACAGCCAGGTAACCTACTCGTGCAGAAGCTGTCAGATTCAGCTGGTAATCTAATGAATTTCAAGTCCAGGGTGAAACCTTGGCTCTGTTAAATTAATGTGTACTTTTGCCACAGACTTAATCTCCGTCAGGCTTTGGTCATGCTCACAGATGGGTATATCTACGCACACAAAGGTATGAATAACACATTTTTGCAACGGTATTGAGAAGACCTTTTAAAGCAGATGTCTGATTATCTAAATACAAATTACAAATATAGTCAGACATGTGTCTAAAAATTATAAATATATTCAGACATCTGTTTTAAGAATGTCTTTCCAATATTTTTGCAAGCATAAGTAAGCAACAGAAGTGGTTCAGGGTGGGATGCAGTCATGACATGGTTGGGGGCGAGTAGAGGCTGCACAGACGTTCAGCTGTTCCTTCCACCCATGACCATATGAAGTAAGTAGTGGCCTGAAAGTGCCTTAATATGACAGAGCGTCTCATTTAGCAAGCCACAGCTGCCAAAGTAAGACCCTAACACAGACAACACTTTCTGTGAGGACATTAAGAATAGTAGAAAACCTCCCCAGTACCTCAAGGTGTATGTGACTCTTACTTTACGTGGAGGAAATATTGCAAAGGGAATGAGATGTAAGCTGAGCAGGTGATGCTGTAAGTCCATGACACAGCCAGAAGCATGGGGTGTGTCTCTTGGTGCTGAGCTTGTTGTCGTCACGTGCACCTCTGACAAGGTCTTGTAGTGGGAAGTGGTAGCTCTGCTAACAGTTTCCATGCTTCCTTGCAGATGTATTGTGAGAGGTTTATATGTATCCTGAGAATACTTGGAACCACACTCTTCGGGGTGTCCCTCCTGCTGGGAATCACCGCTGCTTACATTGTGGGCTACCAGTTCATCCAAACAGACAACTACTACTTCTCCTTCGGACTCTATGGTGCTATCCTGGCATCACATCTCATCATCCAAAGCCTGTTTGCCTTCCTAGAGCACAGGAAAATGAAGCGGTCGCTAGAGACTCCAATCAAGCTGAATAAAACAGTTGCCCTTTGTATTGCTGCCTATCAAGAGGATCCTGACTACTTAAGAAAATGTTTACTTTCTGTGAAAAGATTGACCTACCCTGGAATTAAAGTTGTTATGGTAATTGATGGGAACTCAGAAGACGACGTTTACATGATGGACATTTTCACTGAAATCATGGGTAGGGACAAATCTGCCACTTATATCTGGAATAATAACTTCCACGACAAAGGTCCAGGTGAGACGGAGGAGTCTCACAGAGAGAGCATACAGCACGTATCTCAACTGGTCCTGTCCAACAAAAGTGTTTGCATCATGCAGAAATGGGGTGGAAAAAGAGAAGTAATGTACACAGCATTCAAAGCACTGGGGAGAAGCGTGGATTATGTACAGGTAGGTATTAAAGCACTAGGTCAGTGCCAATTCAAACACACTTTGAAAGAAAGCAGCTTTTGTATATTTTGTGCTGCATGTTAGAGGCCATCCTAGTCCCTGATGAACACAGTGCTCCTTTCAGTCTATTTGGAAACAGCTTGACCATTAAAAATGTATTTTGCTACCTTTTAAAATGGTCAGCCTATCTGTGAATATGTCAAATCTCTGCAACAGCTACTGGAGAAATCTGAAATACTTCCTCAGACTTCAGTCCTGCTCCCTCATCACAGTGCTTTTGCTTCAGGAAAAACCAGTGGCCTCCTGAGGAGCCCTTCTCTGCTCCTGTAAGTCAAGGTCTTAGGTAAGGTTTTATTTTGTGAGGATATTAGCAGACCTATATGCAAGCAGACAGACAAGTTTTTGGTGACACTAGGGAATATCTTAGTGGTGGAGTCTGTAAAAAAGATGGGGATATGCTGAAGTCCTTGAAGGCTGTGCAGAGTATTTAATAAAAGGGTGAATGTGCAGTCTTGAAAGAAAGATTTCTTCAGCTAAAGCCTGAAGGAGCTTTTGCTTCATCACTTACAGCTGCATTACCTCACTCACCACGACTTGGCCTTTAAAGCCCTTATGACACTATTCACTTAAAAATGAATTAGGCTGGGTCCTCTCTTCTGGTTTCCAAAGCAGCAGATACACATTTCTTTCCAGCTGCCTTGGATCCCATGAAAGATTTTCTATGTTTGTGCCTTACACATGGAAGCACTCCTCGTTCCTGCAAACAGCCCTGCAGAATGCAGGAGGCCGTGTGTGGAGGGAGGTGTGTAGGGCTAGGCCAGATCCTGGGGATCGTTAGTTGCATATCAAGACCTGTGAGGTTCATTTGACTAAATCCCAATGATTATTAGATGGTCTTCCTAATTAATCACACTCAGCCCTTTCTGCCTTCTTCAGACCTCAGAATATTGCTTTTCCTCCAGAAGTGGGGCACTGCTCTGCTGGTGGGGCAGCAGAGACGGTCTCCCTTGGCTTGGGGTGGCCGCACGTGTTTCTGGGGTCAATGCTGAGCCTTGTGCAGTTGTGTGTGCGCTCCACACAGCATGGTGTCCAAGGGGCACAGAAAGGCAGCAAGTCCTCCACGCACAGGAGAGGCAGAAAGCAAAGCGTGCCAGGAGCCACCCTGTTTTCGGAGCTTTAAGAGTTATCAGAGGTTTAAGAGAAAAGAAAAGATTTAAAGCCGAGCACTTACAAAACTTAAACTGATTTATTCTCTGAAAACAATGGGCTTAAATTCTCCATTGTCTGCACTTTGGTTTTTGTGCTGTGAGGGACTGTGATGGGATAAAAAATGCTGTTTTTCTGCATTAGCATGGTTTTATAATCACTTCACACAGAAGTATCAGATTGCAGAGAGAGAAGGCAGAGAGGAAACAGATTCAAGACAACTTTCCTCCCTCTTGCATTTGTTCAGAGAACCTGGAAAAAGTGTTTCTATTTCAACAGTCATACCGTAAACTGAGAAAATGGAAGAGATGTTTCTGGTCTTTCAGTCAATTAACACTCCTGACCTGACTCAGAAGTCCTGATGAATGTGTCAGGGACTGTAATGCTGCTGTAAGCAGCCACCAAAGGCTGCGCTGATGATTGATGTCACAGTCACATCTACATTATAAGAGCACCATCTTGGTGGCCCTGGCTGGCCACAGTCTTGATGTAATGCAGGTAACATGTGGCTCTGTTTTATGAATGAATGAAGGTTGAGATTTTCCACATGGTTCTTTAGGGGGTATCCACAGTGAATTACTTTAAACAGGCCCTGCACTTTAAGGGCTGAGCAATCTGCATTGATGATCAACCACTTTACAAAGTGGAGCAGTCAGCACGAGTGCTCACCCCTGACACTGTGCACTGGGAGCCTTGCGGTCCTTAAATACACCTCAGGGCTATGGGCAGGCGGTCATAAAGCAGGCAGGCTACCGCAGATAACCAAGCTGTTGCTCATTAGTGGAGACTCACTAAATACTTGAAATCACTTGGGAGGCTTTACTTCCCTCCTGGAGGAGGTTAGGAGGGTGAAAGTAATTCTGTAGATGAGTTAAACTGGGAGACATCATCAGTGCAGAGTTAGCTGGTGCAATCAGGGTGCAGCACAGCTTGGCTTGATGCAGGTAGCTGTGTGGACCATCCAGCGCAGCCTGAGCCCCCTGGAGCAGTTTGGTTAAACCACCACTGGTTGTAGCAAGCATCTGAACAGCTTAGCTCAGGGCTGGAGGCTACAGCATGCAAGGCCAAGCGTCCCTTTCATGCAACTCTGTGACCCACAGCAGTAATTTCTAGGTCACCCTGCCCTTATGTGGAGAGATGGCAAACTGGCTTGTGGGCTGTGCCGGGCCAGCCCTGGCTGGCCAGCCCTCGGTGTGTTTCATTCAGGTTCCTAAGTTGCTTTTCTCAGGGCATGTCCTCTTTTCACCTAGAAAAACCTCATTCAGATGGAAAATGACAGCTTGTCCCAGGAATGCAGACATGTCCACTGTGCTGGCATGGCCAGGACGCATGCTGGTCATTTGTAAATAAATCTAGTGTTTTCAGGATTCCTCATCTTGTCTTAGTGGTGTCGCTCGTGGCAGATTTCTCTGCTATAGATAAATGCATCTGACGGGTGGAGGCTGCTCAGCCTTACTGAGTGACAGGCACAGGAGGGAAAGCCAAAGAAATGAGGATGGGGCTGACCCCATCCGACCACTCATGGTCACAAGAAATGGGACCGAGTATCACTGCCTGAGCCCTGGGTGCCAGCAAACTGCAAATTCATGATGCAAAGCACTCAGTGACAGGCCTGTCCAGAAAGTCCCAGACAGAACTACCGGCATCCTTTCTTCCCTTCATCAGAACTGCTCTGCTCCCTTTCTATCAGCAAGTGCTGTCACTGATGACAGCTTCCCACCAAAGCCGGAGGAACACGTTGGCCAGGTTACAAAGGTGCTTCCCGGGCTGAGTCCTCCAAGGAGAGGAGCTGGATGCTCTGAGTTCACGGGAGCTGGAGATGCTTGTGGCTTTTCTCCTGACAGAAATATGAGAGCTCTCATCAGCTTTCTCCTTTCAGCCCCCTCCAAGGCAGCGTGGAGAGGAAGCATTTTGGCAGACACTCAGCTGCATCACGAGCTGAGCAGCCTGGTTATCCTGGGTAACCTCCCAGCTCAAGTCTGGCCCATAACAGAGTCTCTAAAACCTCTCCTCCCATTTGCAGAACAGAAATGAAAATTTCAGTTCCCCTGGAGCAGGGGGGCTTAGGCTGAATTGAAAGGTTGGATGACAGGACGCCAAAATTAGGATTTCTGATCTGATGCTTCACCAGGATTTGACTTAAGAGGCTATTCAGACAGAGCCATTGACTTCTGCCCTTACCATTCCCATCTGAAATCACAGAAATGCAAACTGTGGATAAGCTGAAAGGAGGAGAATTTGTAGGGCAGGATCTGTCTGGCAAGAGGAGTGTTTGCGGGACAGCCTCCTCTGCTCAGGCCTCTGAGCTTCAGTGAAATGAGCTTACAGGCGATCGGGACACCTCTTTCACCAGCAGCTAGGAGAAGGAGGCACCCACTTGATTTAAACAGGCTGCAGCCCATGTCATTTGCTCTGGAGCAAAGGAAAGCAGGGCCAGCTGCCTTGCAGACTGGCCAGCCTGTCTGAGCCCTCCTCCTACTCTCTGGGGGAAAGCCAAGTCCTAATGTACACAGTGTCTAGTTGACTAGGAGTATTTGTGTGGTTGAAACGCCTTGTGTGTGTCATCTATTTTTGCCCTGGTCTAATGGAGTACTGCATTTTGGGACTAACTCCTCTAGCCTTACTTATCTATATTTTATATGAATGCTGGAGCAAAATAGCAAATCATTTCTATATATCAAATGTCAAATCCCTGCACTACTAATAACACACCATGCATCTATATCTAAAAATAAGTTTGTTCTGTAATCCAAAATACGTATCTTAAATGAATTACTAAATCCTTCTGCACGTGAAAGAACTATATTAGGTTTCTTTCCAGAGGCCTAGCTGACTTTTTTCTTTTTCCTTTTTTTTTTTTTTTTTTTGTAAACAAGCATCTGGGATTTAACTCCTCACTCCTCTCTTATGGTAGCGGGAAGTATTTGACTAGGGTGCTAAACTATGCAGCCAATTCGGGGAAACCCTATTTCAGGGCTCAGCAGGAATCTGCAACACACCCACGAACATTGTCTTGCTCTGCAGTGCTCCATCTCTGAGAGCATATCTCTTATTCAAAGCAGCCAGCCCAATGTGCCAGTAAAACAAATAGAGCTGATACAGAAGAGAGGATTGTTTGCATGCACTACCCTAACAAGCACTCTGTTTCATTCAGCACCGCTCCCTGCTGCTTGATACAAACGGCCTTTAAGAAGTGTCAATGCAGACTCCAAAGAGAGATTTAATTGCATTCAGGAGAATATGCATATAGAGTTACTTATCACTCAAGTGATTTTTATTCTCTTTTCTAGTGTACTCCTTAAACCATTTTTGTTCTTTGTAGGTCTGTGATTCAGATACAGTGCTTGATCCAGCCTCATCAGTGGAGATGGTAAAGGTTTTAGAAGAAGATCCAATGGTTGGAGGAGTTGGAGGTGATGTGCAGGTGAGTACAATGATTTTCAGATTAACAGGGGGATTTCAAAAACTATTTGCATTGTAACACTATTCCCTGCCTGGAATACACCGAATACACTGTGGTATCATCACAGAGGCTCTTATGAGACCTTACCTTTTCTATCTGTTGAACCGAAACCCAAATTCTCAGGTATGAGCACTGTGTGGTTTTAACACCCATGAAAAGCGGACAAGTATTACTCTCCCCTATATGTGTGAAAAATGGGACACTGGGACTGCCAGGACTGTTGCAGCATCTTTGAGTATCTGAGTATGACTGTTTGGTCAAGGTGCCACAGAAAAGCTTTAGGGCAACAGGGAACAGAGAACAGGTCTCCCAAAGCCAGATCCAGCACCTCAAGCACTTTAATTATGTTACTCTTTGCAGCAAAGATTGTCGCGAATGAAAACTTCTTTGGAAATGCAGTGCACTATGCACTCCATTTATTGTTGAGTGTCCTCAGCATCTCTGTCAGACAGGACAATGCACAGCTCTAAAGTCAGCCCAGCTCCACTTTTGTGAGGATTTCCAGCCTTGATGAGTCTGGCTGACAACCACAGCAAAAGGCTGTTCATTCTTTTTTACACAATTGCTTCTGCTACAAGTTTTAAAGAAAAATGCATATGAATATTTCAGTTGGCCTTGGGATTGGCTCCTTGTACTCAGTTGGGCTTTTATGTGAGACAGAGGAGAAAGGGCTATCTATATGGGCAGGCACTTACTGATGAATGCCCCAGTGGTCAGAAGTATTTCAGGCATGTGGCTCTTAATTCCAGAAATTAAGATTCCCACAGAAGCCTGAATATCTTTGTGGCTCTGGTCTGGCCACAAAACAAATATCACACTTTTCCTTACACATGTGAGACACTAGGCACGTGTGGAGGGAGTTCAGCTATGACATAAGTGTGTAGTTAATAAGCACCTGCAGAAAGATGTAGGAAGAACATGTATCCTCTGGGAGGAAAGGAAGCAAAATGAAGACTCCGGCCTTTCTTTGTCTCAACTCACTTTTCAGCATACGCCAAATAAATCTGAGCCAGTCTTGAGCCCATCCCTAAGCCCTGCTGCTTCTAAAACGTTCTGTAATTAAGTTGAAACAGACAAGATGGCCTCCAGACATGACAGAAATTAGGGCCATCCTGGAGGGCCTAAAGGCACATAGTTCAGGATCAAACATCTAGGGCAAGCTTTATAAGACCAAAAATGTAGGCCAAAGACCATGTGCTTAGCCTCTCTCATACTCCAGCATAGCTATAGGAGGGCTGGAAGAAGTCCTGTCAGAGCCAAAGCTGTACACGGGCAAGGCTGGGGAAAGAGCTACTCCACCACAGGCAGGGAAGCAGGAAGCCACAGCTTGGACTCCACCATTTCCTCAAGGGAGAGGCCGAGCTCAGCAGCAGGTCCTTGACTGGGGGTGAAGAGAAAGGAAAAATGAGCTAGGAAAGAAGTTGTGGAGAAATTGAAAGGTTTTGAGAAAAGAATAATCATTTAGGTGGAACAGATTCTTGAAGGCCTCACCTTGCCTTTCTTGTCAGTGCCCTGGACTGTATAGGTAACTCCTGGATTTGCCACAAGTTGGACGGGGGAGTGAGGTTTCCCCTGTATTTTGGCTAACAGTATTCTAGTCTCTACTAATTCCTTATTGATCCAATGCGTATATTTTCTTTCTCAAGAGCTCATCTAAAACGCAAACTTTTTGTATTTTGCAGATTTTGAACAAGTATGATTCCTGGATCTCCTTTCTAAGCAGCGTGAGATACTGGATGGCATTTAACATAGAAAGAGCCTGTCAGTCCTATTTTGGCTGTGTACAGTGCATCAGTGGACCTCTGGGAATGTACAGAAACTCTTTACTCCACGAATTCCTGGAAGATTGGTACAATCAAGAATTTATGGGCTCCCAGTGCAGCTTTGGAGATGACAGGCATCTAACTAACAGAGTGCTAAGTCTGGGCTATGCAACAAAATACACAGCTAGATCCAAGTGCCTTACCGAAACACCGATAGAGTATCTCAGGTGGCTAAATCAGCAGACCCGCTGGAGTAAATCATACTTCAGAGAGTGGCTCTATAATGCAATGTGGTTCCACAAGCACCATTTGTGGATGACCTATGAAGCTGTAATCACTGGATTCTTTCCTTTCTTCCTTATCGCCACAGTCATTCAGCTCTTCTACAGGGGAAAAATCTGGAACATCCTCCTTTTCTTGTTGACAGTTCAGTTAGTGGGCCTGATAAAGTCTTCCTTTGCCAGCTTCCTTAGGGGCAACATTGTCATGGTTTTCATGTCACTCTACTCAGTGTTGTATATGTCAAGTTTACTGCCAGCAAAGATATTTGCAATTGCCACGATAAACAAAGCAGGGTGGGGCACATCAGGAAGAAAAACCATTGTAGTTAATTTTATAGGACTTATTCCAGTCTCCATTTGGTTTACAATCCTCCTAGGTGGCGTAATTTTCACTATCTACAAGGAATCAAAAAAGCCATTCTCTGAGTCAAAACAGACAGTTCTCATCATTGGCACAATCCTCTATGCATGTTACTGGATTATGCTGTTGACTTTGTACTTGGTTCTTATCACCAAATGTGGCAGGCGGAAGAAAGAGCAACACTATGACATGGTGCTAGACGTATGATTTTTCTGTGGGAAGTTACCCAGAGAGTTTTAAAGCAACCCAACGACCTTGTAGTATCTGTGGCATCAGATGAATGTTGCCAAGGGAAATGGATCGCTGCTGCTGGGAATAGGACATTTTTATTCCTCTGGGTTCATTTTCATCCTGCCAAAGTAAGAAAAAATAACAGAAACAAGAACAATAGAAAATGATTTTTTTTTTTTTTCCAAGGGGGGAAAAAAGCCAAACACACAGTTTCGACCTGTTCACAAGAAAATGGGAGAACTTTTATGTTTATGCACTTTTCTATTGTGCATCTGCCTGACAGTGTTACGTTCTATATACCTCACTGGTCATGCTTATGTGTGTGGACAGGAAGGAAAGGAGTTTGGAGAATCAAGAAAATGATCTTACAACCCCTTGTAACCTAATTTATGAACTTCTCTTTTTTATAGTTCTGTTTATAGGAAGGGTCTTTTGTGTTAGGCTGCCAAATGTAATGCCAAAGGTAAATTTTAAGAGGCCATTGGCTGAGCTGTATTTTTATATTATTGTATTATTTGTGTGTGTGTATTTTTAAGCCAACTTTTTTTTTTTTTAAATCACATATTTTATATTTTACTATCTGCCAAAAAAGATGCCTCCCCAATGTTTTGTTCTTTAGCCTCTTTAAATACATTTGTGATAAAAAATCATAATTCCTTCCCAAAAATTTATGCTGATTTGGTATTGTTCATAATAGAAATAATAAAAAGTCTCTCTGCATTTTTGCAACTGCTGAATGGTTATTTCTGTGAAAAAGTATTTAAGTATGCTCTTTGAAGACATTTACTAGAAAAGGCCCAACATTGTCAGTTTTCAAATACAAGCATATTTGTGCATTAAAAAAAAAAAAAAAAAAAGGCCAAAGGGGTAGATATGTGCAATTTCGGGCTTTGTATTGTTTTGGGTAACATTGTAAGAGGGAAATTTGCTTCTCTACTGAGAGCATAATATCTCTGGCATACACAATAGCCATATGGTAAACCAGGCCTCAATACTATTGCAAAAGGCATTGCTATAGGAGAGCTCCCTCTGATTTTACATGGAATCTGAGGTACCACAACTTCTCATCTGGAGAAACATTGGACACCCAAAACTGACCTTATCAATGGTTGTAGTTGCTCATAATCTGCTAGTATCAAGCAGTACAGAATTTTTAGTTTAAAGAATACATGAAAGGTAAACATATCATCACTTCCAAAATGTGGGTGCCTTACTATAAAACGTCTGCAGTGTCCTTCATTGTGTTTACAGACAATATAAACGTCAGCTTCTCTGACTTCCAGTGTAATACAGACCCCTGTATTGAGCCCAGTAATGTGTGTTTGACTAAAGCATATCTACCAGAAAAGAAGCCAACTTTTATCAGAAAACATCAAGTCTTAGCAAATCTATAACTTCCTTGGTGCCTAACAATCCATCTTGGACATTTATTTTGGACCACGATTTTAAGAAATAATATTCAGGACTGAATCCTGCAGTCTTTGACCAGCCAAAGGAATGTGGCATTGAGCCCTAATATGCTTTATAAAGAGCAACAGAAAGCCAGCTGCATACAGATATGTGCCCTTTTTAGATTCTGGTATTAAAAGCACTGTGGTAAAGCAGAAATCAGCATATGATGCTTAAAGAACTTAGAAGCATTTTCAGCTTCTTTTTTATGCAGACATGAATAGATTCTGCTGTAGAATGAACTGCACACACACTACCTTTTTTGTCTGATTATCTTGAGGTACATGATTGCTTGAAAGTCATACTAATATTTTGTTAATGATTGGAGAGTTGATTCATGTTGATTACAAAATAGAACAGTATTAAAAAAAAAAAGCAAAAGAAACAAAAAAAAAAACTTGACTATGCCTTTTAACTATTTATGATGTAAGTTAAAGCTTGGGTTAACATTCAAATGTCAAATAAATCCTCTCATTCTATAAAAAAGATTGAATTAATTGCCTGTATTTATTCTAGCAATTATTCAATGTACTTCCAATA
Organism: Cygnus olor; assembly: GCF_009769625.2. NCBI lineage: Eukaryota > Metazoa > Chordata > Aves > Anseriformes > Anatidae > Cygnus > Cygnus olor. The sequence continues at coordinate 148,044,745 of NC_049170.1, read as the reverse complement.
TAGGTTGTATAGTATAATTGTTACTTCCATAAATAAAATATTTTTGATAAGATTATGACTAATTCGTGGTGTTTCTGATCAGCACTTCTGCTCTGAAGCCAGAAATCTGCATGGTTTTGAAAATGTTTTTATGGTGTCGCCAGCCTGATTTCCAAGCAGGAATTTGCCATTGAATAGCCGAGCACCTGGGGAGTGTGTGCCTGGAGGGGGCAGGGACTGGTCCCTGCTATGAGGGGCAGTTTGGGGTCCTCCAATAGAAGAAAGTCACTGATAAACTGGAGAAAGTTCATTGTAGGGCCAGCATGATGGTTGGGGCTGGAGCATGGGCCTTGTGAGGAGAGGCTGAGGGAGTGAGACTGGTTCATCTGGAGAAGGGACAGCTTTGGTGGGAAAGACCTAAGATCATCTCCAATACGTGTAGGGATGTCATCACGGAAATGGAGCCAGGAACTTCTCAGTGGTGCCTGGTGGGAAGATGAAAGTCTCTGGGTTTAAGTTGAAATGGGGCTTGGTATAAACAGAAACTTCTTTCCCATGAGGACGGTCAGGTATTGGAACAGGCTGCCCAGAAAGATAATGAATTCTCTGTCCTGGGAGGCCTTCAGAACTAGGCTGGATCAAGTCCTGAGACACCCGGTCCGACCTCAGAGCTGCCCCTGCTTTGAGCAGGAGCTTGGGCTAGAGACCTCCGAGGCTCCTTCCAACATGAATTCTCCTGTGATCCTTTCTGAAGCAGGTGCTGACAGTCAGCTTCCTAATGATAAGTCCCAACCGACTGAAACCCATTCCCATCTCTGCTCCCCATGCGTCTTGCCTGACCCAGAGTGCAAATAGCTCACCAGCAGCTGGTACTAAATACCCAGAAAAATCAGAGCCCTTCCTGTATCCCCACTGGCCATGGCAGAAGGATTGCAGGGAATAAGTCATTTCATGTTTACTGCCTTGCAAAAAAATAAAATAAAATAAAGGTTTCAACAGAAAAGCAGACTGCAGAACAATTCCTAATGAATTTTATTCCTAAATAAAAATTAATCTAATTTAGACAAATTAAATTCTTAAATAATATTTCCTCTGTCCGTTTTCATCTCAAAATTATTTTGTGGTATTTTCAACAACTTGTGGAATAAAATGAAATGTGTTTTTCATTAATACCAAATGTAATTGTGAGCTGTCTCACAGTTAAGAGAGAGAATAATAAGAGGAAAAAAAAAAAAGCGCTTTTTTTTAACTTTTAAAAAACATGATTATTTTTCAGCCTCTAATAGATTATGTCAAACACTATAAGGAACTCCCACAAACTATAAATTCTACAGAAAACTTATAATTATATACTTCCAAAAAAATAAATTAATTGACACTATCTCAGGTTATAACCCATTTCCAGAGTAGAGTAATCTGGGTTTGAAGGCATCTGTTTGCAAAGACCAGGTGTGAAGCAGAACCTTCAGGAATTAGAGGTACAGCACAGAGGAAGGAGCCCTCCTGTTCTGACTGCTAACAAGCTTTGGTTTGGCCAAGAATCAGGTTTCTTTCAGTGGGGAATGCATGAATATTTAGCAGAACTTTTCTAGGAGGTGGAAAAAATCCTGTCAGACGTGTACTGCCAAACATGTCCCGATGCACAAGCTGTTGAGAATATGTCTGTTAAAAATTTTTGTCTGAATTTTATTCTTAGCAAGAGACAAGATGGTAAGGAGGAGACAAAATACATCAAGAGTGGTTGATGAGGTCTGGTACTACTGAGGCTTTGCTGGAAGAGGCACTTTTCTCTGAAGTTAACACAATTAACTTAAACATAGTGCAGTTTTTTTTCCCATCTGACCCTTGGCCTAAGTTTGCTGCTTCAGTTTCAGATCCAATGGAAGGATAAGTGCCCCAAATTGGGCCTGTTTCTTCCAGCTATGTAATTTTGTATAATAAAAGATTCTGTCTCTCCCAAAGAAATCCATCTTGAATTTTCTCCTAGAATAGCCCTGAAATTTCCATAAGGAAAATGGCCTTGTAGTTACATTTACACTAAATAAATGAGAGACCCAGGCCGTGTGTCTGAGCTTTGGTACATGATACTCAGTACTCTTCGAGTATAAGCATGGTCTGTGGCTTGTTTTCGCCCTGAGTCAGATAGTGCTGCCCCAAACAATGCTGGACACAGTTAGGAGAGATGCATGGAGTGGAAATTAGCATGTTTTGTACAGCTGAGGTGTGATCTTTGTCATCAATTAGTTTTAAAAAAAAATAATGCGAAAGAGCATGCACAGGAGAGACACTGTTAGCAAGTGAATCAAAGGAAATTGGTTCCTGTAAGTTCTCTGCTCATATAATTATCTATTTCACAATTTTCAGTAGGGAGAAAATTTTAACTATGCCTTTATCCTACAGTTTGTCGTGGACACATAAAACCCTGTGGCCACGAAGAACTGTGGTGAAAGGGACTGAAAACAGATTAAATGGGCAGATTGTTCTAAATTCATTATAACATTGTTGCCTGTGTCTGCTCCCAAAAACTTCATTTATGTTTTCTGTACTTTGTTTTTACTTAATGTAGCTTATGGGCTGAACCCGTTCAGTGAGCTGATGCTGAGGATCACCAGTGACTTCCATCCGCCCTCTTTCTTCGCTGCCTTATATGTTGCCAGCAAGAGTCGGTTCTGCCAGCATCTGTGATATCTGGATAACCGTGACCGCACTATGAGATGTATTAGAAGATATACCAGTATTGAAAGTCTGCAAGACCCTATGGGAGGGCTCCTCCAAGAGAAATGAAATGTTAACACAGACTAATAAAGCACCATTTTAGAGTACACAGAACTCTATCATGATGGATAAGTTGTGTGAGAAGACATCATATGTGAGACTACAGAAAGAAGAGAAAAGCAGAAACAGTGAATCTGGGAAAATGAAGATATTAAAAAAGAAAGGTAAGATGTTTTTATTGATAAAGATGACATGTTCATGCAGAAGTTTTACTTGCATTCAGACTTTAAAAGACATCTTCAAACACCAAGTGGCATTCATTCCATGACTTTAGATATATGTCTATATTTCTCATAGGAAGTCAAAATCTTGTCAGATCGTACAATTACACATGCTGAACCTGCCTGCTACAGCAATGCTGTGAAACAGAGATTCTTTTTCCTTATTATTTTTATAAATTGATCTTGTCTTTAAAATGACCACCGAGGAGTCATGCTGGCAACTTTTCCTGGAGACAGGAGAGAAGGAAAAGTTGCTGCTCTGACCTGCCATCTGGCTGAGTACGTCGGGTAGGGAGATTACATATTTGGGTGCAAAATTTGTGGTGCTTGATTCCAGCCAAGAGAAAGTTCAGACAAAACCACCTAAAAGAGGTATTCCTGTAGCTCTCACCACGACTATGTCCCAGGAATTTAATGCAAAACAAGAATAAGAATTGAATTGAATTTTTGAATCATTGTGAGCTCTCTTTGGTCACTTCTATCCATTACAATCTCTGTCAAATATGAAAGCTAAACAGGTACAAACCAGGTTTACATTACAGTAAAAAACATATGCACTGTGAAAGCCTTGTCTGCACAAGACAGTTTATCTGATGTAACCAATTTTTTTGTGATTTTACTTATTGTAGAATAACTGCTACTTTATTTGATTTGTGCTTCTTAGGAAATTATGCCCACAGTAAAAATGGAACTCCCATTTACTGGCTTGAACAAAGAAAAAAGCTACACTTAAACTGTGATAATAAATGGGTTTAATCAAACTGGCAGAGGAACGTGACACTTTTATGTCGATCTGTGCCAGAGACATTTTAGTTCAGTCTGACATGAATTACCTTAAGATAAGCCAAGATGTGAATTTACAGTGCATCAGACCATCCATAAGGACTGCCCTGGGCAAATCTTTGCTCTGCAGTTAAGTGTGAGGTAGCTTAGCCTGCAGCGTTGGAGGCTTCAGTTACACTGTTTGCCACAGGGTAGGAGAGGAAACATCGAGAGGCAATGTACGATGACTAAGGCAGTGTAAACTCATGCCCAAAGCTGCTCAATGAATCTTTTAAATATATCTGTACCTTAAATTGCTATGGACAGCCTTATAGATAAACCAGGGGCTTGTGTGCTCAACGACACCCAGGAGAGCTAAGGTGAATTACTGAGATTTCAAGCTGGCTATTTAAACTGTGGGAAGCATCTATTAAGAATGCATTTTCAAAATAAAAGCAACTGTGCTTTGATTTAGTAACTCCACTGTGGTTTTGCATAGACTCCTAATACAGTTTACCCTTTGCACATGAAAAGCCTGATCGAGATGTGCTGTCTCAACCACAAGCGTACTGTAAGGAGCTGCCATCCCACAGGCACTGGGAGAAGATACGAGTACACACTGCCTCCTGCAAAGCAAATTAAACTGGGCTGGCTGCAGGTGTGCCCCTGGACATGTCCCTTCTCTACCTCATGCAGGACTTGGCACGGGCCAGAGCCAAAACAGCTGCCTCATGCCACCAGCCCCCATTTTCCTTGGGCTGTTCTTGGTTAAACAAGGAGCCGGCTGTTGGCTGAACGGCTGCATATGCCCATGTGAAGCAACCCCAGCGCCTGACAGACGCATAGGTTGCTTGTACTAATTACCCAAGCAGTAAAACAGCACATGCTGTATGTCCAGTCCCATATATGCCAGGAAGGAAAGGAGGCAGGTGTGCAAGCGCGACATCTGGCCCTGCAGCAGTGCAGGGAGAAGTGAAGGTTTCATTGCTAAAAGCAGCATAAGAAAGCTGTAAATATGCTATCACCCTAGATGGCACATCCCTATGTGGTCGATGAGCATTGCTCCAACTGCTTTGCCTGGAGGCAGTGGCACATCAGCCTGTTTCCCCCTGGGAAAATGGGTGTGTACCTATCCTGTATTATGCAGGGAGCAATTTCTGCAGTGCATGCTCAGGCCTCTTGCCCCTCTGGAAGCAGTTCACTGCTCTTCTGCTGACAGATGGGTGCTTTACACATACTGCAACATAAAAGCATGCTCAAAGGCAGCAGCCAAATACATTAATTACATTTTTTGTATGTATTAGTCTTTAATGCTAGTAACTAATTGATGGCCATTTGGCTCGACTCAGTTCCTGGACTAAAACACAGGATTCTACCAGTCAAATAGAGAGCAGTGTTCCTTGCAAGTGTGATTAAAATACCTCCACATCCATGTGCCCTCAGCAGTGTGTTCCCCAGAATCTCATGTCTATATACATATTTACGTATATATTTATTTATTTATATTATTTATAATAATATATATTTATTTTATATATATATATTTATATATATATACCTGTTGGGTAATGCATATTGTCCACAGCTGCCAGCTCAGCCCCTCTCTTATTTTGTCACTGATCTGATTGCTCCTTATGTTCTTAATTATTCTAAAGGAGTGTGAGGTTCTGGCCAAGTTAATCATGGCTGGGAACCAATGTTCATGTTTCTCCTGCAGCTTTGAAGTCTGCCTAATCTATTCTGTTATTGCTGTAATATCTGAGATGTGATGAGGGCTTTGTAAGGAGGCAGATTAGACAGATTGCAAAGTTAATGGGGACATATGGGTGTTGTTTCTCAGCCATTATTCTTTCTCTAATTGTGGTGGAAAGAATCTGTCAGCGGAAATGGGCTCCTTAGTAATACATTGCTGCAGCACGTTGGTAAATGTGGAGAGTGCTGGTCTGTAGGATCGTGTTCTGTGCACACTATTGATTGCTTCCTACCTTGTGTTTGTTTTCTTGGAAACACTGAACCAGTGATGGAGTCATTTGGGAATATATCTGGCATCAACTTTGACTTCCTCAGCACTATATGCAGTTTTCTGATCAACTCCATATTGAAACTAAAGAAAAAAATTATTTTGGTTGTGGTTTTCTGCCTGTGACTTTTGGATGACACACTGTGTGTTAGTAAGCAAAGCCCCAAGAAACTCATCATCACTGCTAGAGACACCTGCGTCATTTTGTTGTTCAGCCACTTCCTCAAATCTAATGTGTTACATCTCTGTTTAAATCAGCAAAGCCAGGCAGGTATAAAACTAAAGTCTTAGCCACCCCTAGCAATTACACGTCATGTTTCATAAGATTAGGCAGGAAACACTCCATAAATTCCAGTAGTTAACACTCATTTTAATTGAATTGCCCCCGAAGTTTGAACGGAGCCGGTATTCTTCTGAACAGTTGTGTTTCCCTAAACAAGGCTGCATAAACAGCAAACGGATGTTTTCGAGGCAGACAAGGCCACATTTCTAGTGATGGGAAAGTGATGCCTCTATTTCGTGCACTAATCAAGCACATTTGCATCTAGAATAATTGGAAAAACCCTTCCTTTAGGCTCAGCTACATTAAATTCGTTGGCATAAGCAGATGTTTGAAAAGATCTATGGATTTTAATGGATATTAAATAATTTGGCATTGATTTGTCCCCTTGTCTGCAAACAGGACAAGTCATCAGGATGCAAGGACACGTGTATATAAAAAGCAGAAAAATGACTCATTCTTTAGATCCATTTATGCTGCAAAACGCACTGTGCTCTAGAACTGTATAATAGCGGAGTTGCATTCACTTGTTTATATAAGGTAAACTACTAAAATAAGTTGACTTGGACAATGCTGTGTGCTAGAAGACTGGCATATAAGCCATCTTTACATGCCAGATACTTTAGATCAATTAAAAAATAGCTAAGGTGTGCAAGATGCTCCCACTGTTACACTTCTAGCCAAAGGCAGTTTTATGCTTTGCATCCTCTCCTGCTTCAGTACAAGACCAGCCAGGTTAATGAAAAACACATTCATCATGGGTAACTTCAGATTAAATGTCTGAATATTGATGTTCAGGTAAGTAGCCATCTCAGTCCCTTGTGTGATCCTTGTTGTGGAGGCAACAACAGCAGCCAAAAGCTAGGGATATTTATTCTTCAAGAGTTACAGCTACATCAGGAAGACACTGTCTTTGCCCTGATACACGTAGATTGTAATCCAGCTAGGATTGTCCTTCGCTGTTGCTGCCAAACCTCTGAAAGGGAGGGGCTGCATATTTTAAAGCCTTGTCTACACGTCAGTTTATTTAGTATATGCTGTCATTTATTTTAATCAATTAGATCAATGAAACTCCTGGGAGTTTACTCAGGCACACCTGTTGTTGTCTGCTTTTTCTTTTAAACCTATGCTATTTGGAATCAAAGCCAAAGAAGCCATTCTTACACCACAGTGAGTCTATGCAAGAGTAGAAGAGTGCCTCCCCCCATGGATTGTCCTATATCATTATGTTCATACAAACAGTAAAACTCAGACAAGCCACAACTCATTATGAACAGGAACACATAAACACTAAAACGCTAGAAGGAATGGTGTCACATTACTTAGATAGGAGCAGAGTACTCTAGAAAAGTACTTTCCAACCCACAACTCTGAGAACCCTCAAAAACTGGTTGTGGTCAGAAGAAAAAAGCTAAAAACAAGACCGGCAGGCAGAGTCTAGCTTGTAACTTCTACAGTTTTGCTTGTTACTTCCACCCATAAACTAACTATAAGTTGAAGAGCACTGAAGAGGTTTTTTCCATCTCTAATGGCTATAATTTCACTGTTGAGTTTCTTTTTCTTAAATTCACCCCTAATTATGCCTGTGTTTAGCAGAAACATAAGAAACTGTTTAAGAAACTCTGTAGCCCTATGAATGCACTCCCATTTAACACACTTCTGGTAAAAATAAGACTCCTCAAAAGACGTCTTCTATGTCAAAATCTGAAGACAGCTGGCAACTCCATAAATATGGCTCCTGTGTGTATAAATATTCAGTAAAATTAGATTTCTTCTAAAGGAATTCTAGGATTTAGGAGCACTTATAAAGCTGGGTGAAATATTTCACAAATGAGTGGACAAGCATCACCCATGCTGAATGACGGCAAGGATAGATTCAACTTCTGTGGCATCATTACCAGCTCCTGGAGTTTGAATTCATTTTCAACCACCATTTGACTGATCCTCAAATGCCATTGAAAAACAAATAAATGGATTCTAGACAGACCTTGATTATGTCCTAGCTAAGACTTACCCCGTTTGAAATACAACCTTTTTTTTTTTTTTTTTAACCAGATGTCATATACATGTTTTCTATATATTTTCACCAACTATATGCCCTATAAAAGTTCAAACAACTGCATCATTTGGATCAAAAATTTGCTCAAAACATTGTCCTGCAAAGTCCTGAAAGTCATACCAAAACGAGAAATAACATATCTACAGCTTCCCCCTCTTCTGCTCTCACATAACAGCAGGTTTTGAGTAGTTTGACGGGATTTGTTCACAACCACTTGTGCCACAAATTATTTTCTACCTTCCTTGCTTTTCCTATTTTCCTTTTTATGATGCTATTTGGTTGCCAGTCTTCAATCCTTTCTAGCCTCTCACATCCCACAGAGTCACTAGTGGTCCACAGAAAGCCTTCGGTTAGCTCAGTGAATGCTCAAGGACATGTTAGCTAGCATGCATATTTAAGTCTTTTCTTTTGGGCAGGTCTATAGGCTTAGGGTAAGAGGCAACAGAACATGCATGAGCTAGGCAGGCTACCTCCTGCCCTGTAAACTATGCCTTCTTCACTTCCCCTGAGCATTGACTGGCTCCCAGGCAACAGTCCAGACCTCCAAATTCAGGCAAATGCAAGCACCACAACTACATCTCAAGGAATGGAGGCGAATAATGATTTTGAGGCTTTCTCTGTCTGTTCTCACACACCCTAGCTGATCTCAGCTTTTACCTCTACATTTACTATGGCAATTGAATCTTTAATTTCACCTCTTCTTCCTGACAACACTATTTTATTTCAGCTGTTTCAGCTACCAGAGCTGAAGGCATAATGGGATAAATCCAAAATCTAAGGTAGTTCCTACAGCATGGTTTGGGGTGGTTCAGAGCTCTTTTCATCCTCTCTTTGAAACTATTGTGTAGAAATGAAAATTTGGGTCTGTGTGGTTGTTAAGGTGATCCTCCCCCTCTACTCTGCCCTGGTCAGGCCTCACCTGGAGTACTGTGTCCAGTTCTGGGCTCCCCAGTACAAAAAAGACAGGGATCTCCTGGAAAGAGTCCAGCGGAGGGCCACAAAGATGATACGGGGCCTGAAGCATCTTCCCTATGAAGAAAGGCTGAGCGACCTGGGTCTGTTCAGCCTGGAGAAAAGAAGACTGAGAGGGGATCTCATCAATGTGTATAAATACCTGAGGTGTGGGAGACAGAGGGATTTGGTCAACCTCTTTTCAGTGGTTTGTGGGGATAGGACAAGGTAATGGCCACAAGATAGAGCATAGGAAGTTCCGCACCAACATGTGAAAGAACTTCTTCACGGTGAGGGTGACGGAGCACTGGGACAGGCTGCCCAGGGATGTTGTGGAGTTTCCTTCTCTGGAGATATTCAAGGCCAGTCTGGACGCCTACCTGGACAGCCTGCTCTAAGGAACCTGCTTTGGCAGGGGGGTTGGACCCGATGATCTTTTGAGGTCCCTTCCAACCCCTTCAATTCTGTGATTCTGTGATTCTGTGAATCAGTTTGCCTATCTGTAAGCTAGAAAAAAAAGATGATTCCCTTAATTTTGTTTTAGATTGACATGGGTCTCAGTGAACTCAAGATGTGTATATTCCAAGTCAGCAGGGACACTAAGATAATGGGAATTACCTAACTGACACATACAACCGCCCATGCACTTCATAAAATTCAGTCTCAAATTGCCTAGTTTTACATTCATAAGTAGGCTTTTCCCAATGTAACTACACCTAAAACTACTACAAGTTTCTGGCCCAGTGTTACATAGGTTTGTGTCTAGTCTTGTGAGGTCCTAAGCCCATATACATGGTAGCAGAGGAGGCACTGAACTCATCTGCAGGTCCAAATTCAATGTGTGTTTTGCCTGAGGAAAGACTACTTATTATTTTTCTATACTTGTTTTAATAAAAACTTTTTGAAGTGCTAATTATTCTTCTGCTGCAAGCTTTCTTCTTGCTGTATGCAGTATTTTTTACGATATTTCTGTTTTATATATTTATTATTTTCTAGTGAATGGCTTCTTATGAGCAATTCATTCCTTCTTTTGCTCTTTTACCTTCCTGTACCAACATTTGAGCTTAGGGTGGAAACTTCCACTTCTCTGCTGGAAGAGATCAGACAGTTGACATAATTCTTGCCAAAGTACGCAGAATTTCTATGGGGGGCTTTTTCTGCAATCATTTTTAGCCTACTTGATTCCCTTACACTTTTAGGCAAGATATGACTGGTACTTCCAGAAAGCGTGTGTTTTGATTTGATTTTATTTTTTTTTAGATTTGGTGTCGAGACAAGATTTTACAAAACCAGGTAATTTCTGTTAGCTGAGCTGCACTCCGGAGTGCAACGTATTTCAGCAACTGTCTTTTAAGTACTTCACTAAGTGTAAAAGTAACAAGCATCTCACTGTTCTCCATAATGAAAGGATTCTTTGAGAGTTAAATACTCCTTTAGTTGTTTTTAATCAAGCTTAATACCTGTGAAATTTGTGGGAACGACAGTCCCATAGGCTAACAGCGATACAACAGGTACAGCCAGAAATCCTGACTCCTTTAACATATTTATACCATGCCATCAATTTTATTTGCTTTTGACCTACTCAGAAGACCTTGTCTATCACTTTTGCTCTCATGGCTATTTAGTTGGAGTTCTCCCTGCTGATCTTCAGCAAGGATGTCCAAAGGCAGCTTTTTGGCATAGGAAACTGGGGAGAGGTTGTAACATACCACCTGGTTTTCTTATGACATTTAACTCACTGTGGTGCCCTGTCTACATTCTCACAGCTGGCAAAATGGGCTTGCTGCAAGATCATTTCCCAGGGCCATGTTTGGCACCTGCAATTATTTCATTGGGCTACCTTGTCCATTAGATACTCAGATTTCAGTAAAAATTTCCCAGCTATGTATGTCTTGAAGAAAAGACACAGAATGAGTAGAACAGGTTTATATATTTGCTTCAACTTTGCTTGAAACAATAGGCTTGAGCTGTTATTTACCATGTTAATTTCAAAGAGTTGTTAGCTAGATGCCCAGTGCTGATAAATGTCATCACGCTGTGTCCTTTGCACAGTATGTTCCAGATCAAAACTCTGGACTGCCCCACACGTACCCTTCTTGTTTCACCTGCTTACAGAGCAATTACATCCTACACACATTTTAGCCACAGTAAAGCCAGGCAAACTCATCTTAGGTTGTTTATCCCAGGTGAACAGGCTTCAGCTTCATTTGGGAGCGCTCAAAGAGCATGGCAAAGCTGGAGAAAGGAAGAGATGGGAAATCACAGGAAACTCAGCAAAGAGCAGGACTAACAGCAGGGGAGAGCAGTGACATAACCCAGCCAGAGGGCTAACCTCTCAATGGGTTGCACTCAAATATGCAGCAGTATCTGTATTGTGCAGTAAAACAACTCACATTTAGAGCCCATTTAATGTTTCAGCTGCTCTTGTAAATCTGGCTGCAGACACAATGGGCAGACACAAATATATTCTAAAGACCATACGAAAACATAGCTTGAAATGTACCATGACTGCCATGTAAATCAAACACAAAATCCATTTTAATTCACTGAACTGCATCTTCCCACCCCTACACACACAATCTTTTTTTTTTTTTTTTTTTATTTGATCCTTTCCCATTCCATCCATGCCTTGGACTCTCTTCCCCCTTTGCCAGAGCAGTCTCCCAGACACAGGGCCATCTCCTCTTGTTTGCTCACTCAGTAGCAGGGAGATATTTTCAGATAATTCCTTCCTTGGTGACAGACAGGTTTTAAGTGAGAAAAATTAAGGCAGGAATTGCTGGTTAGTTTAAAAATATATATAAATAAAAAGTGCGTATACGTATACAACAGCAAGAAAGATTTATATAAAATTTATATATAAGTTTCAATATAAGAGGAAGAATAGGGATCACATTTCCAGCCATAAATCATTAGTGATTCTGAACATCAACAGCTTTTAAAACTTGAAATGAACAACACTCTGCAACTTTCACTTTTTCTGGTCAGAGAGTTCTCTCCCATCACTCTGCTCTCTCCTTTGCCAGCTCCAGACCTGTCCACTTCCTCTCTCACCAAACACAGATGCTTTGGTAAAGTTCATTTTCCTTCACACACCTGATAAACTTTTGTTTAGATTGAAAATAAAAAAGAAAAAAAAAAAGAAAAAAAAAGTTCAGTAAGCTGTTTTCAATCCCATATTCCCTGAGTTCAAGGAGTGGGAAAGACGTGCTTAGCTAATCCATGCAGTTATGAGGGACACGGTCTGGACCCCTGGAACACCCTTTGCTCTCAGCAGGATGGATCTGCTCTTTCTTATCTAAATGAGAAGTTGAAGTAAATTCTACAGTATTAGTGCAAAAGCTGAAATGCCCCAGTGTATTCCTTCCCTCTGGTTTCCAGCCCATTTGAGCCAAATCTAACCATCAAATTTCCCTGAATGGGAGTCCTTCTCCTTTGTCCCTCAGCTCCAGCTTGAATGATCCCAGATTTTCCCCAGATCTTCAAACACGTCCCCTGCCACTCCCTAGCCCGTATAGAAGAAGGAAAACTGGCAACTTCAAGAGCAGCGACCACTCCTCCCTGCTCAGAGGCCGCACATCTCCGCTTTGATGTGGCTGACCTCCTCCGAACAGGAGAAGACTGCTGCTTCTCAACTCAGATTTCCCCCTGAGGCAATGAATTATCCTGACAACTGGCTACTGACTACTGACACCTCCCCGAAGGGCTCTGTCCTACTGTGGGAACCGACACTTCAATGGGAAGCTTGGATGTATATCCCAGGCTGGAAGTGAGGCACTTGGTATTTAATGAATGTTCCTATTTTGCCCAGAGACAACCACAGGCTGGAGGGTTTGAGCTGGTATCTCAAAGTTTGAAAGTGTTTTGGTCTGAGGGCTCAGCCTGGCTTGTGATGAGACAGAAGCCAATTGTGAAATCTGGAAACAGTCCCAAATTTCTCCAGTTTCTGAATGGACATTGAGATCAGTTTGATGTGTAAGTTTAAAGTAACCATAGATCATTGTGTCTTGCCGCCTTTTGCTTTATCTTTTGTGCCATCCTTCTCATGTACGTCTCCTCCACTTTCTACTTGAGGAAATAAAAGTTTATCAGTTATTCTTCTTTACTAGGCTCAGTTAGCAAAAATTTTACGAAGGTGAAATGTGTTGAAAACAATCTCTGGTCTTAGTTATTTCTAAATTAACAGTATTTTTTCCCTCATATATTTGTACTGGAAGAAAAAAAAATCAAACTGTCTAAGGAAAATATGAAAAATCTGAAAGATTAAATTCTTTTTTAAGTTTTACATGCTAAATGCACTCACATTCTGTCCCAGCTGCAAACTTGCATATTCTCACATTCTCAATATAGTAACACTTTCAAAAGCACATTCACAATGTGTGGTTTAGGGCTGGTCCATGCTGTGGACTACTGATTCAAGGTAAGAGCAATTTTTTACCCTGTTATATTTTACTAGGAAACATGCAACTGAAGAAACCCACCTGGATCATTAAGTTTAGCCCATAATCATAAGCAATTCTGTATAGTGCAGGTGGCTTGACAGACCAATCAATCCACCACAGCCATAAAGTACTTTCCCTGAAAAGAAAAGGAGAATGAAAGGGCATCAGCGGTGTCCTGGATCAGGTTGGTTAAAAGTACAAGGCATTCCTTAGACATCAAGAAGCAATACATAAAAGCAAAATGCCTCTCTACCTGCCATCTTGGCCTGAGACAAAGCTCCTTCTAGCCCCAGATGTAGTGGTGAGCCTAAACTGAAGATAAGTAGTATTCCAAAACATCCACCTGCAGAAATATTTTGTAGTGCCATTAGGAACAGACAATCTGTCAGCAGTACCAGGACTAATCCACCAATTTTATTTATTTATTTATTTATTTTAATCAATGAATGCAAAGAAGCCTTAAATAGGACACATCAGAAGCTAAAGCCTCAGTTTGTATAAATCATGGTGATTTATAAATCTGTTCTGCATATTTATACTGATTTGCAGCAATTTAGCACATACTTTAACAGTGCCTCTTTAGCATATCTGCCTTAGCCACAAAATACAGATGCACAACCGACACACATCACAGGGTTTTGGAGTGCATTCTACACGAAATTCACATCAATTTGGAAAACTTACTGTAATTTTAACATTAACATTCTTTTTTCTTTTTTCTTCTTTCTTCTTTCTTTTTTCTTTTTCTTTTTTCTTTTTTTTCTTTTTTTTCTTTTTTCTTTTTTCTTTTTTTTCTTTATTTTTTTTTCTAGTAAATCAAAACAGGTTCAAACTCTGCTTTAAAAAAACAAATCAATCTGCATGCCTCAACTTTAAGAATGTCCCCTTCTAGTGTCACTGATGAGCAGCGATTGGAGCTGATGGTATCTGCTAGCCAGAGGATACGAATGTGCTAATTTATCCTCCAGTATAAACAATAGTTGGGGCAACTTTTTGCAATGTAAATGGTTTGTTGGGTGCATTTTATGATACACCTTGTGCCTTCAAAAGCACTAGTCATTGTTTGCTTTTCTTTAAAATCAAGTCAAAACCTTTCACAGTCCTGCTTAGCACCAAAATAAGTGAGGTCCCTTTGTGCACTGTCTAGGTGCTCTGGTGCACGTACTGCCAGATCAGTTTTTAAAGGAGATGCAGTTATCAAGAATTCAGAAGGCAACAACTGCATGTCAGCACTTATGGGGTTTTCTTAACGCTGAAGAAAAATAAATATAAAGAAAAAATATGTTGGGCTTATTTTTTGCTCTCCAGTTTTTGAGACAGGCGCTATGTGTTTACAGGCTTTTGTTTGTGGCAAGGGAAGATGAGCATTTACCCCAGTTGCTTACTTCTAGCTTGAAAACTGAACTTTTTTTTAGTTCAGGTGAGTGGGAGAATGTCGAGCTGTACAAAGCAACCCCCAAACCCTCACAACAGAAAAGTCAGATTTGAGTTGCTCTGCTTGTTTGTTTACCCACAATAATTTTGAAAGGCATTAAAAAGCTGCCATTAACTAAAGTGAACTTCACATTTCCCGTCACTGAGCTCACTTGGAGATGAAAGGCTCCTCCTGGCTGTTACTCAGCACTTTCCCTTCACGTTGCCCTGTCCCACCACGGAGGTTATTAACTTTTTACAAGTGCTGCTTACATCCTCCCTTTGATGGATGGTGCTAAACTTGTATTTAGATTACAGGATTTCCCAGCAAGGCAGTTGTGGTACCAGGGGGGAGGGACATTTAGTGCAAAATGGGTTTTCATATCAACCACCCCATAGTCCTGATAAAAATCTGCATGGGGAATCTGCTTCAAGGTGTATCGCACCATACAGCCCTGAGGCTTTAATGAGAAGTGATGGGTGCCCCAAACACCATGTGGCTGTAGTTTTTGGGCTAGTCTTCCCCTGCTTTTTGTGTCTGACCACAGCTCCCACTGGGATGTGAGCAAGCCTGGGGTGACCCATGGGAGGGCTGAGAGCAAAGGACGTGGGGGGAGTGAGAGGGACAAATAAATCCCCTCTTGCTTCTCTGAAACCCTCATCCTCTTTCAAAGTAGAAAAAAAAAATAATGAGGAGGTGGAGAGGGAAGCCGGAGGGGAAGAAATTTCCCTGCCACCTCATTACTCCCTGCTCACTGTAAACTCCCAGTTGTGGCCAGCCCATCTCCCACCCTCCTCTCCCCTCTTGCCTCTGCACCTAAATTTCTCACAACCTCCTTCCCAGCTGAAAATGTAAATTGAGACATTCAGGATTGGAAAAAAAAAAAAAAGAAAAAAAAAAAGTGTAAGAATGGCCCTTTCTTGTTTATGGATAACGCAGGAATGAACATTGAACATTGTTGGTCTTCACTTCTCTAACTCCTGTGATTTTTAGCTGAATGCTCATGACTCACGAACCCGCTTTTCTGGCTAAAAAACTTACTGGCTTAATTTTTTTTTCTCTGTGGAAAAAAGCTGACACCAGATGTTTCTTTAGACCCTTCCCTGTCCTGAGTGAGTAAACAGCAGAGACAAACAGGCTGTTCTGTCAACGTGCTCCACTCCAGAACACCAGCAGTTTTATCACTTAGTTAAGAAAAAACACACCTAAACAGCTACTAATTGCATTAAAGGTACATAAATCCTCACTTTTAATATTAAATATAAGTGTCTACGTGTCAATAATACTTCTATTTATGAGCACAGGGATATGATGCACTGATACAATCGAGCTCTTGTGCTGCCTGAGCTCTCGGCTCCCCATGTGCGTGTCTGCTGGCCCAGGAAAGCTCCAGCCCTTTCTACCAGCTGCCCGCCAGTATTTTTAAACCTTCTCTCCTAAAATAACACGTCAATGTTTGCCTATCTGAGCTTACAGGAAGGCTGAGCGGCAGTTTGTGGACACGCCACTGTAAATGGATTTTGTCACGGTTTTTATGATGTCATGGGACTGTTTATTGTGCTTTGCTGAGAGAGACGGTGACAACGGTATTTCTCCCTGCAGCCCTCTCTCCTCTGGAGGGGTTTTTGAACTTTTATCACCTCTGGAAGTTGGGGGGTGAAGGTGTTGACAGCAACCTACCCCTCCTGAAGAGAAAGTGAGTGTGGTGGGTTCCTTCCACCCGCTGGCATTCAAGCTTCCTGTGTTGCTTACAAATATATCCTGAAGTAAACCATGGAAAACCACCACACAGACAATTTTAATTCCTTTTCTGTCAGTACTGCTGCATTGATTTAGTAGCTGAGCATGGCACTGTGGAACTGGCTGACATTTTATCTTGTGCTGTTGGTAGAAATCTACTTATTTTGTATTGAGATATTTGAGAGAGAGGGAAGAGTAAACAACCTCTCAGGTCTCAGGATGTTTTTGCACTGAGACCACTACATTTGCAAGTTACAGCCCTTTCAAATGTTTTTCAACTATGCATGCATAAGATCACTGCATGGTTAGTTAATATTTATAATATCATGTCACATAGAATAATGTTGTTTTCTTCCATCGTGGTCTTTGCTTAACAAATAAATTCAGGGAACAATTCTTAGGAGTAGGATTTTTCCTACCTTCCCACAACTGTTTAAAAATAAGCCTCTTGTATAGACTCCAGCCTCTTGTATAGACAGAAGGTAGAGTTCTATACCTTTTGGGAGCGACTTGTCCCATACAAAATAAACGCCTAGTTTGACATCAACACTGAAACTCTGGTGGACTACATTCCATAAGGACCCTGGGGTGGCCCAGGACAAGACCTAAAAGTGTAAATTGTTATTTTTCATTGCAAGCCATAAGACATTTATCCATATGTGCATTTTGCAGCAGTAAGTTTGACCAGTTGTTTGCATCCTAGTTTCCTGAGGGGACTCTTCATAGCATGACCCAACAGTTTGGGTTGCAGATCTAGGATGAGGGATTGTGTTTGTAGATGGTGGGGTGGGATTTCAGGGTGCAAAACCGACTGACATAGGTGTAGGGGACATATGGGAGGGAAGGCGGTGCTATCTCATCTGTACTGTCAGTGGGAAGCAGTCTTTGGAGTAAACCCTCCCAGAACTGTAGCTGGGTCTCAAGGCAAAACATGCTGAGAAAGATTCTGAGTGTGAACTAATGCACATGCACCAGGGGTGATGAGCAGGCTGGGACAATGGAAAGAGCAAAGGAACTAAAATAACCAGGAATTCAGTCTGGAAACTGCTGTTTCAGTGATGCCAAGATCATTAACTTGACCTTAAATTTGATTTCTCCCTTGGTCTCCAGCAGCCTTTGCACTGCAGTCCATTCCGTGGAAACTATATACCCGAGTCTGTCTCCTAGCTAGCATGTGTTTAAATAACTTGCAAAACTAATGGACAGATGTGGGGAGGACACCATCTTGGACAAAAATATTTGTGAAGCACTAAGATAGAACGTGATAGTCTTTGGGGCTGCAGCAGGGCTGGGTCTTCATGGTGGAGTGTCATAAAGCTGTTCCTGGTATTGTTTTGGTTTCCTTCTGAGCTTGCAGCATCACCCCACTTCCTTCAGCCCCGCAAGCCATCCAGATGGATCAGGGTGATAAGTGGTGAGAAACTGCTTTGCAATTTAGCCACATATGGAAAACACGCTTTGGAACAGGTATTTATCTGTCTTCTCAAAGGCAAATCTAGAGATAGTCTAGTCTGGGGCACATTTAGTTCAATTGCCCAGTACATATCTATGGCTTGATTCCCCCAGAATTAAATTTAAGAATATCTTTGTTTTACAGTCAGAAAAATTATGCTTTATCCCTGCTTGTTTCATGTTTCTTGTTTCAGATCAATTCCCAGCAGTCGTGGTAGGTTGCCTTTTTTTTTGGTCCTTTTCCAAACAGGATTTTGTAACAATGTCAGACTGAGAAGTGAAGACTCATTCCTATACACTTAAAACAGGATGAGACACATCTGTGCCCCAGCATAGACATGCAGACCACCTAACTGCAGCCAGCTGACACTGAATCACCTATTTCTCTTACTCTATCGCTGAAGGAACCAGGTCTGCCAGACTGGGATGGTCCATAGGCTGAACTGAACTTTCTACTTTTGAAGGATGGCAGCATTTAAGTGGATGATCTGAATGTGGACAGTTCTGATTCTGTAGTTATAGCAAAGACATTAAGCAGAAGTTTAAATTCAAATAGAGATGCACATTCTTTTAGCATTTCTAACAGTAAGACCCCTCATACAAAGGTGCAAAGATCTTTTAGTCACAACTCTAACCAAAGAATATAATGATACTGGGGATTTTCATAAGTCTCCTTGTGCTTCATTATAGCCTGGCACCATATTTCTTATTAATTTTGTTGCCTGAAGTGTCTGTTAGCACTTGCTATATTGCTGTCAGTGCCACCAACCTGCAAAACTCATAGCCCATGTAACCATAACCCAGAAAACCACTGCAGGGCCTCTTTCCACTACTTTGCATGACTCCATTCTAAATCCCATCTGAAAGATGTCACCTCCAAGACTTGTGTCCTCTGCGGTCCCACACAGCCCCAGTATAGAGGAAAGACTTTGATGCTACCATTTGAGTCACCAGTTATAAAGCACTGAAACTCAGATGTGAGCTATGCACTTTCTCCAGTGCCCAACAAAACAGCCATGCAGGGAGTGATTTCACAGAATATGATCAATCTTCTGCTGCCTTTTTGAATCATTGAATAATCAAAGGATAACATCTGTTAGGAAGAGACGTTGATTCTTTTACAAACCCAAGCTCTGTTGCTTTGCATTATCTTTCTCAGGTGTGAATTTCAAAACACCAAAAGAAATGTTGATGTTCTTTAGCTAGTGAGGCATTAGTAAGTGTGGAAGTGTTGCCCGAGCATAATTCCCCTGGAAACTCATGCTGTTGTTTTGTCCTTTGTTATTTGAGGAGATGCTAGTTCTTACAAAGCAGTGATATGGAATCTTCATCTTGTTGAAGACTGAACAAGCTTTTTGAGCACACTTGGGTGGCCACACAAGCACATAAAGTAGTGCTGCACACCATTAGTGCACACACACAAAACACAAACACAGACTTTACAGTATGAGGGGTTGGAAATCTGTCCATGAACTGTAGCATCTCTGTTCTATAGGTACAAACCTTCTGGTTTGAGGATTTAGGCATTTTCTGGGATCTTCCACAGTGAAACAAGGAATAGTCAATATGTCTACCAGGAAACTAATAAACTGAAGAACATTCGAGATACAATTACTAGTCTCCAGTCTTAATCTTGGTAGTTTCTACAACCAATTTAGTTTAAATATGCAAACGGAGAGACTCTGAATCAACCTCATGATAATTATGTAATTTCCTTTTAGCTATATCAGAAAAAACAACAACAACAACAACAACAACAAAAACAGGTTACTACAGCTAAATCACTACAGCTGTTCCAATCTGTTGGTAGTGTAGATATACTGATTCCCAGGAAAGTGGTGGAAGCTCTCCACTTATTTCATTCCCCTTTGTTCTCTTGATATGCTCAATTTTCAACTGATTGCCCTGTTTACGCTTTCAAACTATAGGCAGCAATTCCTACTTAGTCTCAGGTTTTTCATGGTTTAGGGGGTTACAATACCATACCAAAAAGAATCAGGTTTTTGTTCTTCTTTTCTTAAATCTGAAAGCCAGTTTGCATTCTAATTTACTGTTCTAAAAATAAATAAATTAAAAAAAAATGTTATCCTGAAATTACCTTGGTCTCTATAATTGCCTGGTCAAAGTTGGTCTAATTGTCTGGTCAAAGTTAGTCATAGGCCAGAAAGATCAGTTAAGGTCACAGTGGAGATGTGCAACTCACATAAGCTGTGATACGTCAATGCAATAGCATTCTTACAGTAAGCAGAATTCATATCAAACTGTACTCTCAGGAATGCACAAAGGCGAGAAATACAGAAAGGAGATGGTTACAAAGGATTCTCTTCTGCTCTCTTTGTGACTACAAGGAATTAAAAGACTAAATATCTGGTAATTAAAAGGAGCAATGGGCTTTGAAGGAGCAGCATCCTATGATCAAAAGGCTGCATCATATCCAAATCTAAAAAGTCTTTCTGTTTATATTCCTTTCAAGTTAAGCCACTTGGATTTGCTTTTGTAAATGATGCCCTATGGCCCTGAAGGATAAAACCATGTGGGAAAAGACTAACTGCCTGAGATTTTTGCCCTTCTATAGAATTGCCACATGTTCCATAAACTTTGTGCATGGAAGTCAACCATTCCTCATGCTTGTTGCACAACCACTGGGCCACACTTGGTTTCAGCTGTCCCCTGACATATCCAGTCCAAATGAGCAATTTACTTTTCCAAATGAAAAAGGGGGTGATTCCATTAGTCAAGACCCAAAATCCACACTGAAGAGATGGCATGCCAAACTACACAGATGCTAGTGAACGTACGCATAGTTTCAGTATTGCTTCAGACAAATATCATGTAGCTTATTACCTATCTTTCCTACAACAGAAACATGCATTGAAAAATAGAAAACAAATAAATGGTTTTAAATGAAGCTGTTAATTTTTATGTTACTTATAAATAAAATAAAATATAAAATAATAATATAAATAAAATAATACCACTACTACTACTACTACTACTACTAATAATAATAATAAAAATAAACACCAGACAACTCTGGCAACAGGATATATTTTTCTTCATTTGGTTCACAAATCTACAGGAGAAAGGAAGCATTTATAACCTCCCATAAGAAATATTGAGCATTCAGCATAAAATACAAATCTCCTTAAAATCTTTCATGCCTATTGAATTCTTTTCAGTATGACACACAGACATAAAGGAAATTTTAGTTAGTACTGGTTTGCAACAAAAAAAAATATTACCCTTTTTTTTAGTAAGTCATTTTGGATATAACCCAGTTTTGCAGAAATCTCTGTCCTGCCTCATCCTGTTTTACAGAGTTCCCTTTCTGTGCAGATCCTGGCAGAAGTCAGCTTGTTAATTCCCAATGACAAGAATTAGCTAGATAATGGTTTTTATGGAACTTCTTAAACATCTGACTCCATCAGTTGGCCAAGAATATGTTTATGCTTAACCAAAAGGCCTGCTTAGAAACTTCCCAAGGAATAACCTATGCGTTGAAACAACTTTTGCAGGACAGGCAGCCTCTTTTGCCTCAGGTTCAGGAAGCGTCACGTAAAGGCAGTGCCTAACTGTGTGTGCCCAGCAGCCTGCTGAAGTCCAGTGGATCAAAGTAACTGCTGGAGGTGCTTTAAGGGGGGAGGAGGCAGAATTGAGATGTTTAAGTCTAAAACCTCACAGAAATCTGCAGTGGATACGAAGGGCCACAAATGCTGGTCTCCCCAGTAAAGCTCACTGCGTGCTTCCAGTACTTGGCAGCCTGGTCGTCTGCCACCCCTTCTGAGTTGAGCATTTTGGTGCCTCTGTGATGTCTGCAGCCCTTTAGGACTTGCAAATTGGTCACTTTTCCACCCATGACCCTGGGGGGTGGGTAGGGGACCCAGTCTAGTAGGTATCATACCTCTGGAAAAACCAGGTGTGTATTTGTAGCATTAATCTCTGCTTGAAACAGAGCAAATCTTCAAGTAAGGCCCTATGTCTGAAAGGGAAGCTGAACCGTTGCCTCATGTAACAGCCCAGAGGTTTAAAGCATTTACCCTGAAAGCTGAAGCTTGAAACTTTCCCCCTCCTCAACCAGAGGCTGTTCCAACTCGGATCTGCAGCCTCCCCCAGGAGCACTAGGCAGGACAAGCACAGGGAAACAACACCCTCTTCTCGTGCTGTCAAAACTGGTGTGGCTAAGAAAGCCAGGGTCAAAGGGGCAGGAAGAGAGTGAGCCAAAAATAGTGTCATGTTGTTCTTGTGCCAAGGAAGCATGGGCTTCAGGCTCCCTTCCTATAATGTACAATAAAGATCTCAAATAATTTTAATACTTCTGAATTAAACCTTAGAACCCCAGTGAGGGAGGTCACCCCCAGCATCTATCTACTGTCTTTCTATAGTCTCAACTACTAATCAACACCATCCATTTTAGACAGCAGACTGAACGTAAACACTGCTCAGTTAGCAGGAGACTTGGTAGGATTTGAGTTAGAAAATTAAAAACAAATTCCTGGAAAGAATTCACTTTCACATGAGCTCTAGGAAAAAAAAAAAAAAAAGACAGAACAATGATGGAGTATGAACCAGACAGTGTTACCTTTACATGTCTTTAAACTCAGATAGTTATTAATTCTTTTCTTATTTATTAAAAAATTATTAATATAAGGGATGCACTTAAGCATCTGAAAGATTAAAGTAACTGAATTACATCTTTCTATACAAAGAACAGAAATGATTTTTATGTACAAAAACACAACAGATCTTTGTAATTGTAAGCTAAAATATGTATCCACAAATTGTTTTTCATAAGTGCTTCAACTGATGGATATTTTAAATGATGGATTGTTCGTGCAGATCAGAAACACAGACATAAAAGTGTCAAATTTCTTCCAATTACAATGGAGGGAGATTAATTAGGAAAATTTGGCTGGTATTATTATAAAAACCTCTGTGGCACTTTCTAAAACAAATTGAATTTACTTTTGATGTTATATGTAGAGTTGGAAGGCTGTTTCAACCTGCTCATTTCTTTAATAGATTGAGAAAGTCATCAAAACATAAATCAGTCATAAAGGTAAGTAGTGACAGACAGTAGTGAAGATTCCACAAAACAAACAAACAAACAAAAAATAGACAAAAAAAATAAAAACAGTTTTCTGATCTTCTTCTCGTTCTAATTAAAGGAAAAACTATGCAAAAGCTTTTAGCAAAATGCACTTTAAAAATGAACCCAAGTGTGTCTGTATGAAGATTTTCAACAGTAAATAACATTTTAATAATGTAACTCACTTTGAAAGTCAATTTCATGTTGATTCTTTTGCAGTGTTAGAAATCTTTTTCTACTTTTCACCTGCCTATTTCCATTAAATAGTTAACTTGACCAGAAGAAGCAGAAGGAAAAGTATCCCTTTCTATCAAATCTCATTCTGTAGCCAGAAGCTCTAAGAGTCATGGTTTTCTCACAAAAAGATATTTTTGCTTCACAGGGAAATGAGTTTGCGCTAATGACCTAGACGAGGAAAAAGAGTGACTCCAAAAACCCAAAGGACTATGCTACATGTATTATTTTTTGAAGAAGGAAGTTAATAAATCATTCTTTCATGTTATATAAACACATCTAAATGTGTGGATTTTATCAACTATTTTTTAAAACTTTGACTGAAAATTATATACCTTCCTCCTATAAAATTCACCCTGGAAAACTGTTTTAAAAAAGAAGACTTAGAAAGTGAATAATCTATATTTTCTTCTCTGAAGTATAATGTATACATGGAAATTACAGGTGATCTATGGAAAAAATTGCAATATTCAGAAACTGAGTAATGTCATAGCAGATCCAATTATGAAATAAACATTTCCTTGAAACTGGAAGATCTTTACGCATTTGATAAAAACTGAAATCATATTCTCCAGAGAGAAAAACAGAGGGAAAAGAAGCATATGGAGGTCAGTCTGGGTGTGACATCCATTACCACATCTATGTAAGCCCCATTAGTCATTTTAATGTATATTTCTTTTTACGTATAACACATTGCCTCTTTTAGAGCTTGGATGCATTGTGGGAAAGGAAAGGAAAGGAAAGGAAAGGAAAGGAAAGGAAAGGAAAGGAAAGGAAAGGAAAGGAAAGGAAAGGAAAGGAAAGGAAAGGAAAGGAAAGGAAAGGAAAGGAAAGGAAAGGAAAGGAAAGGAAAGGAAAGGAAAGGAAAGGAAAGGAAAGGAAAGGAAAGGAAAGGAAAGGAAAGGAAAGGAAAGGAAAGGAAAGGAAAGGAACTGTACAGATACAAATTGTGTCTGGGAAGATGGCAGGGTACAATTAATGCAAGGCAGGGGATTATGTCACAGCATGCAGATGAACTGTTCCCAGTTTGTTGGCCCTCAGAGGCATAGCTTGTAACTGGGAAGGTGTGCTGTTGCCTTGTTGGCTGCTCTCAGGAATCTCAAGCATATACAGAATAGTTTTTTATGTGTAAATGTAGTTTGCATACCTCTAGCGTGATAACCAAGTGATGTGTTTCTCTTCCTCCCAGCTTTCCTCCATACTCCCTGTAGAAAGGAGCAGCCTGTTCCCAACCTGGACTGAGAAAGGATGACTTCACTGAAAGATCTTTCAAATATCAATGAAGAGATGGCATTTGTTTTGCAGGATAGCTCAGAGAAAATGCTCAAGGGACAAGAAAACCAGAAGAAAGAACAGTGTTGAGGCAATGGGATGCTGTCACTGGAATGGGACATTCCACAGTCATCTGTAGTGGTGCACAAACTCAAAGAAAAAGAATTAAGGGAAGTTTTAAACACCCTTGTCCTGGAGCATGTTTGCACTCCTGCCTTCATCCAGACATCTTTTAAGAAACAACAGCAAAAGCTTTGTCATATCCCATAAAAACACCTCCAGCTTGTGGGGTGCTGTAGACAAACTAGACTTTGCCACCCCAGTGTGAGATTCCTGGACCTGGTCAGCACCTCCAGAGAGAAGAGTTGGGGGGAGCCCTGGAAAACAAATCATGAAGTTCTTCCTGGTCTGACCGCACTCCCAGGCAGGAGGACACAACCACAGGCGTTGGCACTGGCACAAGCCATCCCACACAGAACAGGGGTGTCCCTGGGCTCCCTTTTCTGTAGGAAAGCACTGGCGTACAAGTACTGGTCTGAGGGGATTGTAGAGACATGAGGAGCAGCTGAGGGGTGAAAAGGATAGGCAGAGCTTTCCTTACATCTTCTCCAAGGTGGTACATTTGAGATTTCTGAGCAAGGAATTGCTGACACTTGCTAGTACCCATGGGGTAAGAGGTTCTTGTGCCCACTCACTGGATGCGAACAAGGTGACAGCAAAGATGACACCTGAGTGATGATACCGATGTCTCCTTCCAAAGGAGGAAAAAAAAAAAAAAACAGTCCTGAAAGGTCCTGAGTATTAGCCAGATGTTCATGACACAAGGGGAGGAAAAAATATGAGGGGCTGTAAGAGTTAATGGTTTTATTAGTGAATGCTCTGAGATCTTGCCGTCATCACGCCCCAGGGGAAGTGCAGAACTCTCGCTCTGTTCGTATTTGCAACTCCCTAAAATAAGACCACAGTGCCAGGGCTTGGATTTCGCACATTAATCCTCAGGGACCTTCCAGCCACATGGCTCTGAGACAGCAGGAAAATTCTTTATTTCTGTTTCTCAAATCAATCCGATTAGCTGGATTTCTACCATATGGGAAGCCTTACAATGCAGGGACAGTCACTTCTTTAGAAAGTAGCAACAAGCACAGCTTAGAGAAACTTATAGAAAAAAGGTAGTGTCTGTCAGCAAACACCAAATGGACTAAGTCTGTACTGATTTTGGGTTCTGTTTCCCACAGTGGAAGAGTGGGAAAGTTATCTTCCCTTGCTCTTGGGATAGAAATGGTATCGGATGAATCAGCCTCTTACAAGAGCTTTTTGGACAGAATGCAGGAAAATCTTCATATGATTTGAATTTTGTTAACTTGCAAGTGTTATTAATTTATGTTGTTGGCAAACATAGTGTCATTAATAAGAGAATCTGCCAAATGCTACTACTTTATGGGACTTATGACAGTTGAATCTCTTCGTCAATAGCTTACAGCCTCACACCTGTTAGCAGGATTCATCCTGCCAGGCAGCAGGGACCTTGTGCATGGGTGCAGTGTATCGTTAGCTTCCACACCAGCCAGCCAAGTCTATGGCACTCAGCCCTGTGCAGAATTGATTTTTGTGTTTCTGTCCTTTCCAGCAGAACCCTGGAATAGTGAAAAGAACCAATAAACAAACAAAAAAGAAAGGAAAAGGCCCAGAATTTGCTGAAACTGCTAAGTAAGATCTACACCGATTCTGTTAAAGTGTCTTTGAAATTTTCTGCATGTACTGTTGTGCTAATGCCAAAAGACAATAGCCTTATGTCTC